>NC_091123.1:132922126-133232126 GCF_040183065.1 Periplaneta americana | reverse complement strand
CACGTTCATTGTTCTTAGTAGCTGCATTCTTTTTGTGCTCTTCTTCTTCTTCTTCTGCTTCTTCTTCCATTTTTTGCAGAATTCCAGGAATGTCTTCAACTTTGACATAGCTAGAATATGTAAACGAGACTATTCTTATACATACATACACACATACATACATACATGCATGCATACATACATACAAACATACACAAATACACGCATAATTACATACATACATGTATACATATATACATACACACATTCATGCATACACGCATACATGCATGCATGCATACATACATACATACATACATACATACATGCGTACAATATCTCTTTTTGTCAATGAAATTGCTAAGAAAACTAGAAATAGCAAGAGCACAAATTTGCTTACACGGCCGCTAGCGCGTTGGATATAGTCAAACGGTGCACACTCCAGTACCTTTCAAACAGTACTGACTGTTTTAAGCAATTAATATATATGAAATGTTTCGTAAACATATCTAGAAATGTCAATAATGGAATAGAATTGGGGTGTTAGTCAAAGTATGACCTATGAGAGGAATAATAATCAAAGATAAAAATGTGTTGGACAAAGTCCAACAGTGCGAGTGACGAAAGGTTAATTGGAATAATGATGTTTTGCAACGTTCTTAAGTAGGCAACACCTGTGATAATTGCTTCAAATAAAAATGGCCCTATCCTTCCACTGGAGGATAGACTATATCACACTGTTATCTCTGGTACATTAACTGCTCACTCCTCCACTACACGTAGATTTTCATCAGCCCAGTACAAACAGTTATGGCAGTTAACAGTGCCATGAAGTTCAAAGCTTCTCTTTCTTTGTACATTTGAAAAAACTACTCACAAAACTAAGTCACTATCTGGATCGCTTTCATTCACTGCATGGAGCAATCTCGGAATGTACTCCCTTCACTTCTCAAGCTGCAAAATGCAGATGTTAGTTTCACGAGAACATTGCCTTACAGACTTCTTTGGGGATTGTGTGAATGTCTGCAATACTGCTGCAACACTATCACTATCTGTCAATGTTCTCGGTCTTCTGGAATGCCCCTTCTTCACAATTTGCACTGTTCCAACAGCTTGAAACTTGGCATGTAATTTTGAAATTGTTCTCCTTATAGGTGGTGGTATTCCAAATTCAATTACCCAATGTCGTCGTATCTTACTCACATTCTCCATTTTTCAATAGCACTTACGAACCCACTTGTGACACTCAAACGATAAATACTGTTCTTCCATTTTTGTTTACGTAGTTATGGTGCATTCTGGAGGAACTGACCATTACTACAAAACAAACGAATGCAAACAAAGGTTTCGCACTATCATATGAAATGATCATAATCACTGCATCTTAATTTTTATTTGTGATATGAACATTCGAAGTGTGAGTACATTATAGTGGGACATTCTGTAATGTGATGCAAGGTTATTTTATTTAAAAAAATACGTAAAAAAAAAAGGCATAACTCTCTAAATACAGTTTAAAAATGATTAAATCTTGTATTCTACTGTATTTATTAACATTTCATGGTATTCATACATTGCTTCACAACTAGAATATGGAACAAGTCAAAAAGCTTAATACTATTATAAAGTCTTAATTTATAGCCACAGTCTAGATGAAATATATACAGACGAGGTTTATAATATAGTCCATTAGTACAACACAAAGTTTTAGTATCAATTTCATAAAGCGTTGTTGAATGTCATGAATTCACCTACAGAATAGAAGGTGTGAGAAATTAGGTACTTCTTTAATTTGACCCTAAATAACCTTATGTTTTGAGTTTCATTTTTATATCGATAGGGAGGCTATTAATAATTTTCACTGCCATATAATGCATTTCCTTTTGATAGCACGATAGACTTGCCACTGGAGTATGAAAATCATTTTTTGACGTGTATTTATGCTATGAACTGTTGAATTAGTTACAAAGTCTTCACAATTACATACGAGGAAGATTATTAATGGAAAAATATACTAACAAGCCATGGGCATTATTTGTAGTTTTTTTTAAATAGTCCTACACGATTCCCTAGATTTCGTACCTACTATTCTAATTACTCTTTTTTATAATAGAAATATACTGTTACATCTGTGGAATTTCCCCAGAATATAATTCCAAAACTCATTACCGAGTGGAAGTATGCAAAGTATATTGTTTTTAAGGTATTGATATTTACTATCTTTTGCATAGATCTAACAGCAAAACATGTTGAATTTAGTTCAGGGGTAATTTCTTTAATATGATTTTTCCAATTTAACACATTATCGATTTTTAAGCCAAGAAATTTGGTTGTTGTTGTTTCTAATAGGGATGTATTGTTAATTGTTGCACTTGAAATTTGCGAGGTTGAATTTGGACAGGATTTAAATTGAATTATGTTAGTTTTGTTACAATTTAATACTAATTTATTGACTGAGAACCAGTCACATATTTTGAAGAGAATTTCCTCTGTTGAAGATTGGAATGTGTTGGAGTTATTGACTGTAATTACTATACTTGTGTCATCTGCAAATAATATGGGATGACCTACATCTTTATAGGGGGGCAAGATCATTTATGAACACTAGAAATGTAGGGGATCTAATATTGATCCTTGAGGAAAAATATATCCCTCATGGAAAAGTAGAACTAGACACTCAATCTGAAACTCAAAGTCCTTTAATTAGGTTACCAATAAGTAAAGTTCCAACACAGCAGTTGAGACTTCAACAATGGCGAAGAAGAAAACCTTCTGAAGACAGATTAAGTAAAAAAAGTGGTAAATACTAGTACTCTCCAATGCAAAATATGGGATAATCCGAACCTTATGGTAACATTGATGCCACCAGACTTCAACAGAGAAGTGACTACTCACTTTGAAGAGTGAAGACATTACTATTAAAACTCATACATATGCATACAGATAAAATTGTTAACGTTATAATAATTCATAATTTTTACTTACTTGCCCACAATTTTCTGCGCCAATAAGCTTGCTTCACTGACCCCAAACTACACACACAAATCTCTGATGGTCACGTGCTTCTCAATACCCAGTATCTCAATAGTGTGGTGAAACGATGTGTAATTCTGACAACTGACAACTTGAAGGCTTCGACCTGCGACAAAACAAAGGGAATCTATTAAAAATCAGAACTGATACACAAATATGACTGTTAGCAGGGTAGTAAGTGAATGTCATTCAAATAGTGATAATGTGTTCTTGTCTCATGTTCCTATTCTGGGCCATCAAAATGAGGACATTTTCCAAATAGTTCGCAAGGAAGAAGGCACAAGAATGCTCATATAAACCACAAAAAATAAGAATGCCTTTTAATAATTTGTTAATTTTTCAGATTAACAGAACAAATATTTATCAAACTTCATGCATCAATTTTCGTAGATCCTGAAACCTTTCTAAACTTATTCAAATTTATCTTAATACAAATCCACTGCTGTGGAGTAACAGCATGCATGACCGTGAAACCAGCAGGCTCGGGTTCAAATCCTGGTTGGGACAAGTTATTGGTTGAGGTTTTTTTCGGGGTTTTTCCTGAACACATTAAGAGCAAATACTGGTACTTTTAGGCACTGGACCCTGGACTCATTTCGCTGGCATTATCACCTTCATCTCATTTAAATGCTAGAGAATAATAGCAACTGATAAAGCAACATAAAACAACAAATTATTAATTTTTAATTCACTTTTGTCTCTTTCAATTTTTTCTGTACATGTGAACTCTTTTAAACGGTACATGAATATAAAATGTTCGAACCGATTTATATATAAGTAATAACAATGGGAACTAGGCCTATATTTCTAAAATTATATTTTCATGTATTGATGATACAGAATTTTTCGTATATGACACTATGAAACTCAAGAGCGTTTGCGAACATCGCATGCATTCACTTCGCCTCAGTCTGTTGTAAGGTATTGAACGTGTTGTTCATTCGTGTATAATGTAGTGCAAGCTGTTGTGTTGTTTCTAATTGTTTGAGAGCAATGAATGGATTACTCATTCGTTCATAATGTAGTGCAAGCTATTATGTTTTTTTTTTTTATTGTTTGAGAATGGTGTATAGCATATTGCAGTGAGTCATTTAGAACATTTTACAAGAAGAGATTAATAAAGTATTTCAGAACAATCTTCAGGATGTCAAAAATGTATTGAAACAAAAGACGGACATTTTAAACATCTCTTGTGATACAGCTCAGATACACTTGTATTGGTTTTTAAGTTGTTTATAAACATTTTCCCCACTAAACATGTTTTAGAAACTAAAGTTACTACTGTAGAAATGGCAGCAGATTTCGCGGTAACTGTACAGGACACGCAGCTGAGCTTGTGGTATGAGGGAAGCATCATATATAGAACATCCTGTATCATCAAGGAGACAACTATCAATTTATGAAGAAGTTGGTAGTTCTTCATTTTAAAAATTATACTTTCAACTGCAACTGCTCTAGCAGTTGATTTCCATCACGAATCTCATATAAGATTACTACGATATCTAGGATTTCATGACTGAATTAAAAATGGACCTATGTGGGTCTATTAATCAATGTATGCTTAAAAATTATGGATCCTGGCATGTAATATGTTGACAATAACAATTCTAACAAGTATCAGAATTAGACTTTTGTCTTGGAAATTAACAGTGAAATACCCAAAAGTATACTTTTGATCACATGGCCTACCTACACTGTGGAAGCTTAAAAAATATATAATCATAATAAGTGATTTGACGCGAATAAATTGTAATATGTATTTTTAAGCAATACAATAAATTTCACTGGAAAAATATTGACACGTGTTAAAAAAAATATAAGACATAGAAATAAATGGTTAGAAATTCGTCTCTAAATTAATGGTTCCTGAAAATTCAGAAAAATAAATTATGCTTAAATTTCTTTATTAAATTTAGTAGGAGGCTTCCAAGAGAGAAGGGTGACACTTTGTAAATTTAACATATGCAATCGGTGTTACATTCACCCGACTAGGCCTGCCAATTCCTCGAGCGTGCTCATATCAGGAGAATGGAATGGCCAGCATGTTCACCTGATATGAACCCAATAGAGCTTGCTTGAGTCAGCTCAAAGTTGCCATTCAACAACGTAATACTCCTGTACAGACTGTCCAAGACCTCCAAGAGACCACTATTAAATCAGTACAAAGTACCAAAATCCCAATTTGCCGCTGCCCCTATACGGAAGCGCGTCCCAGTAATTTTAAAGAAAACTCTAAAAAAAAAAAAAAAAAAAGGTGTTTCCAAACTTTTTGTGATGTACATAGTGTTTTTTTTTTTCTGTGGAACGCGCTGGGATGGCGTTCAAGCACCTTTTTGTTGTATTTTTCATCATGGAACCGAAATATGTGTGAATAACTATGTTTTAATATAATTTTTATTTGAATTCCGCTTAGATCTTGAGTGTCTCAGTTGGACGAAAAGGAGGTTGAAAACAACAAAATCCCCATGCAGTGAATAGTAAAAATCTCCTCAGTCTGCTATAAAATATTCTACACAGAGTTCCACCACCCTTTTCTCCAGAAGAAAAGTGTTATGTGTGTGTGTGTGCGCACGCGCGTGCTCCGGACCTCTTTGCGGTATATGGCCTGGCCAATGCTTACTATTTACAAAGATCTAATTACCCTTAACTTAATCTGAAGTACAGTGTCATTATTAATTAAAGCAGCTCAGTGTTTTGTTTTGTTAGATATAATTTTTTCAGCCAAATCAGTGTAGCCTATTACTTTGTGTAAGGACAAAAATACTCTCTCATTTTATTAAACATTTGGTAGGTTACACACCTTTTCAAATGGAAGTCCAAGAACTGAAGCATCTAAATCGAGTCATACCACTATTTGATACGTATGACTGGTGTTCATATGAGATGTAGGGCTACTCATTTTCTGTTGCAGCAGTCTGTGTAACTCACTAACTCTCCTAAATCAAACAAACACATTTCATTAGAATTTTAAACAGGCCACAAAAAGTAAAAGTATTATGTACCTAGTAAAACATGTAGGCCTATTTACAAAATATATAGCTAGGCCTACATACTTTTATACGTATGTTTACATATATTAAAAAAAAAAGACTCTTTCCTTTCCCATCGGGATAAATTTCAGAACACGGATTCCTTCCTTTCCCTCTTACTTAAAAATTCCAACCTTGTGCACACAAAATAAATTATTGACACTGTAAGGTGACTTTTCGTAAGCATGATGATGCGCAGTCGACAAACGCAGACAAATCTGCTCTTTTTAGTATTTTAAGATATAATTATCAGTGAGAAATCCGTATTCTGAAATTTTCTCCTTTATCGTAATATTGTTTTTTTTTTTTTCCTCTGAATACGTAGGCCTACTAACTGGGTACAGTATACAGGCTCAATAAGGTTAGGTTTATAATTTTTGTTGTAGTTCCAACCTGAAGTCAAATTTTCACCTACCTTATAACAACTTCAGTTTGTAGACCTAATTTCTTTGCAAGCACTGAAAATACCCTGATTTCTGACGCCATTACTGCATTAAAAAATAATTTAGATATGGTACAACACCCACAAAACTGAAACGTCATTTTAACCGCCAAAATCAGAGCAGACCAGGGCCGCCAACATGACTCTTAAAAAGCTGCTATAGGACAGTGAAGAAGTCGCAAATATTGTTATATTATCAATATAATACGAGATTATTTTGACTCTGTGAATGATAAATAATTCGATAAATCTCTATATCAACAATATAACACTTTTACCCCTGATTACGTAATCTGGGCTAACACGGAAAAAACGTGATCCATTGGCTGCCCTGCACAACAGGTATCGCCCTACATCCGCTGGACATTTATGAAACTTCCCTTACTTGGCGTCAGAATTTCCCTCCTTCCTCAAAATATGGTAATTAAAAACACAGTTCAGTATGTACAGTCGCGAAGCTCAATACGTAGTAAATATGCAAACATTAGTTAGTTGCTCACCACTAGGATCGCTAGTATCGCCTCATTTTAGGCAATGCAAAATAGTACCGTCACAGTCTATTGTTTCTAGCACCCTCAAAACTCAAGCTTCGTGACTGTATATAGTAGACTGTGCTAAAAACGTCTGTGATTCATACAGTACAAAAAATAAACTCAATTTCTGTGCATTCAAAAGATGCATAATGTAGTTTATCTATATCATGTCAATGACAAGAGCGCTCCCTGTATGGCAATTGGCGATTCCGCTCGGAGTTTTATCTTGAAAGAAATAGTAGGCCTACACAATATTCAGGAATAAGTTGTACGGTATCATCTTTAATTTTTCTCACCTAATATAATTGATGATAATCCTATAAAACTGCTTTCGCGTTAATAACGCACATAATACTGCAATTCAGATATGAAGGCTCTTTAATTTATTTTTAAATTCGGGCAAATTCTCCTAAGCTTTGCCACACTGCTTCTCATATTTGCAGTGTTTTCCGATTATCCCATTAATATTACTATTAGCAGTTAACACAGAGCAATAGCACCGCAATAAAAATGCGTAGAACAAACGAACCGCAGACGATAATAATGTATTTTGCGTTCTTATAAAATGATGTTATCACAATGTAAGAAACTGGTCATAGAATACAGAAGTAAAGAGAATTCGAGGCATATTGCAATGATACGGTACCAGTACTGTCAGCAATGAACAATATGATACGATTAAAAATATGGTTTGAAAACCTATGAATATCATGTAATGATAGTGATAATGATAATCATAATAAATCCTCTGATTGAGGTTCTGGCTGTAGTGTAGTATCGGTACCGTACATCTCTTCAGGCAGTAAGTAGGCCTACATTTCACTTGACGTTGTGTGTCAGAGGAAGAACAATATTGTTTGTATGCATCTGAAGTTTAATATGTAACTAATCGGCGATGTATGCAATGGAGGGGGAAAGGAACTGGCCACCCTACCCTGTTACCTATCTTCTGGCCTAGTTGCCTCATAAGTAGTGCCTTGTTGGTATCACTTGTGAGGTTTAGACCTGTCTTCGGACAGTTGACTGAACAACAATAATACTGTAATACGGAAATAAAAACATAAGTATTTTACAAAAGGAAATAACATGCAGTACCGGTATAATTTCGTCCTTTCGAGTTTCGAAGTAGCCTACTGTCCGCGAAACTTATCTGGGGAGCTAAATGAGAGTGGCGCGGGGAGTAGAGGGGTCGCTTCTAGAGGTAGCGGGGCAGGAGAGGAAAGGATGGTCTACGAGGAAGGTAAAATACAGTTGCTTGCTTAGTGTGATCTGTACTTACAATAATTTTGCGTTCTGTGAAGACATATTTATGCTATGGCCAGTAGTAATACGAGAGGCGGCAACAAGGTTATACTCGAGGTTGCCGGTTCGATCCCGGACGAGGTCGATGGCATTTAAGTGTGTGTAAATGCGACAACCTCATGTCAGTAGATTTACTGGCCTCTAAAAGAACTCCTGTGGGACAAAATTCCGGCACACTGGCGACGCTGATATAACCTCTGCAGTTGCGAGCGTCGTTAAATAAACCATAATTTAATTTTAATTTAGCGTACACAGTAAGGAGAGGGAGATAATAAGGTCAGTGGTTGTTTGTTGCGATCAAGAGGCAAAAGAGAAAAATCTGTCTTACTTACTTGCGACTTTTAACCCTGCTGTTCTGGTCTATATGACCCGAAGTGAATATTGTTTCCTTAATACTTTCTTGAAATAGTGAGATATTCTTATGAGACTCAGTGACTTTGTCTAATATTGCAATATGCATTTGTGATTTTAAAATAATTTAGATTTTTCAAATAGATTTGTCATAATCTGTAATTGTTACTTATGTAACGTTCGGGTCAATATGATCCAACATAAGATTTTATTATTTTCTAATGTTATATTAACATTTTTTTAAGAATTTGTGTCATGCTTTTATTATAATGAGTAGAAATTGAATTATTGCCAACAATCAGATACCGGTACACTAATTTACAACAATGGACTGGTTTCCTATTGTTTTTCCTTCTAAACTGTTACATTTTATCTGGATAAATATTTCAATGTTGTTTCTCAGTTTGAGTTCACACACCATGACGGAAAGTAATGCTCAGTTAGTATCAATTGTGAATTCCTCCGACAGTGAAGAGTTTGTTTCAGAATTTGAAGACAATATAAGTTATGAATCTGAAAGTGAAAATGATGACGATTTTGACAGTCAACAACCAGTCAATATTGTTCAGTCAATTCTTTCAAGAATAAAGCTATAGAATGGAAGTTGAATCCACCTCCACAACAGGACCATCTTTCTGCCTCGAACCTCATCAAGACTACACCAGGATTTACAAGGTATGCCACCATAATGAAATAATAGATGCCAAACAAAGAAGGACGGCGAGTTTATGGCCAGCAATGGGCAAATATCGACTGTATTGTTTTCCAGGCTTATGTAGGATTCTTGCTTCTTGCTGGTGTTACTCGATCTCATGGGGAGTCAACAAAAAGTTTGTGGGATCAGAAAACGGGCAGAAACATTTTGCGGGCAACTATCTCACTTGAAACCTTTTGCAAGATATCGCGTGTCTTTCGATTTGATAAAAAATCTACTATAGAATAACGAAGACGCACTGATAAACTTGCTGCTATTCGTTGCATTTGGGAGAAATGTCTGGAGGTCCTTCCTAAATTCTTCAATCCTGGCGAAAATATAACTGTCAAACAGTTAGTAGGATTTTGAAGTCGCTGTCCATTCAAGGTGTATATTCCCAGCAAACATCGAAATACGGAATAGAAATATGGACGCTTTGTGACAGCAAAATTTCATTTGCATTGGTAGCACAAGTTTATGCAGGGAAAGAATATGGACCATCAGGAAAAAGTCAGGGTATGAGGATAGTGTGTGATCTTTCCAGTAAGCTAAGGGGTCAAAATGTAACTTGTGACAAATTTTTCACTTCTTACAATTTGGAACAATACTTTTGAAAAAAAATGACAATGTTGGGGACTATACGGAAAAATAAGCCAGAACTTCCACAGCAAATGAACAAAAAGGAAATACATAGTTCTTCATTCTACTTCACAAATGATACTACTGTCGTCAATTGTATCCCAAAGAAAAACAAAAATGTGCTAATGAGTACACTGCATCATGTCAGTGAAGTCGGCAACAGGAATGATAAGGAGCCTCAAATGATTTTAGATTATAATGCAACCAAAGAGGCTGTAGACACACTTGACCAAGTAACATATACATATACTTGCAAAACAAAAACAAACAGATGGCCAGTGATATTTTTCTACAACATTCTTGATGTATCTGCTTACAAGGTGTATGTCTTGTGGACTGCGATAGACCCAAATTGGAATGCAAATAAATTGACTAGACGGAGATTATTCTTAGAGGAACTTGAAAAATCACTGACAAAGGAACATATTCCATCAAGAAAGCACTTTTCAAGAACAGAGGAAGCAATCAGAATTGTCAAGAACATTAAAAAATCTAAAATTGTGACTACAGTACCGGTATCAGATTCTACAAGAGGAAAAACTGTAAAACGTGAACGCTGTAAGATCTGTCCATCAAGCAATGACAATAAAACGAACATGTTGTATGGAAACTACAGTAAACATATTGTAAAGGTCATGTCACATATTTGGGTCACATAATTAATTGTAAGTAATGAGAAAGAATTGTGATTTTGTATATCATGTGTGTTACACAAAACATAAGACAGAAGTTTATCATTATAACATAGCACAAGCGTTTAGTTCAATCTATAATTTTTCAAGGCCTATTGTTGTATTATAAGTTAAACATTTCATTCAAACAAGAATGTTTCTTCAATTTGTTGTTATTAATTTTTAATAAGAATGTAGAAGAAAAAACAAATGAATAATATAGTAAAATAAAATATCACAAACGAATAATAGTAAAAAAAAAGCAAAATAATGTAAGATTATAATAAAATAAATAAATAATAACAGTAATATTAACAATAACAATAATGATAAACTATGTTATTGTAGTCATACAAATGTTCACAAACATGATTTTGTAATTTTATATGCAAGTATAATAGGTCTGGTCATATTGACCCGAACAGTACATTCGTATAGTAAAATCTAACAGAACAGCAGGGTTAAGAAACCCGGAGGTTCATTGCCGCCCTCACATAAGCCCGCCATTGGTCCCTATCCTGAGCAAGATTAATCCAGTCTCTACAGCAATCATATCCCACCTCCTTCAAATCCAGTTTAATATTACCCTCCCATCTATGTCTCGGCTTCCCCAAAGGTCTTTTTCCCTCCAGCATCCTAACTAACAGTTTATATACATTTCTGGATTCGCCCATACGTGCTACATACGTCTGGATTTAATGTTTCTAATTATGTCAGGTGAAGAATAAAATGCGTCCAGTTCTGCGTTGTGTAACTTTCTCTACTCTCCTGTAACTTCACCCCTGTTAGCCCCAAATATTTTCCTAAGTACCTTATTCTCAAACACCCTTAACCTCTGTTTCTCAAAGTGAGAGTCCAAGTTTCACAACCATACAGAACAACCGATACTAACTGTTTTATAAATTCTGATTTTCAGCTTTTTTGAGAGCTGACTGGATGACAAAAGCTTCTCAACCTAATAATAGCAGGCATTTCCCCTATTTGTTCTGCGTTTAATTTCCTCCGAGTGTCATGTACATTTGTTACTGTTGCTGTATTTGAATTTTTCCCCCTCTTCAACGGATAAACTTCCAGTGTTTACATTTCCATTTCGTACTATGTTCTAGTCACGAGACATAATCATATACTTTGTCTTTTCGGGATTTATTTCGAAATGTATCTCTTTACTTGCTTCAAGTGTTTTCCCTAATAATTTATGGATTTTATAATACGTCTAGACGACACCAGCAGTGATGACTATGATAATGATGATGATGATGATGATGATTATGATAATGAAGAAGGGAAGAGGAGGAGGAAGAAGAAGAAGAATATTGATAATGACTGTGTGTGAAAGTGAACTTTTTGGAAACCCAACAACTACAGACCTGTGCTTCTAGTTGAAAGACTTCATGTATTGCTTACCATCAGTAGCTCACGGCCAGATACGAATATTGTAATAATTGGAGTTGTGATCATACTGTATAGCACACAGAAGAAGAAAAATGTAATTTATTTATGTTTGTTACTTTGTGAAACCATATACTTTCACCTACCATATCCAATGCACTGAAATTAAATACCGAATGATGTTTTTGTAACTGTACGTACAACTGCTGCAGCAACGGTCAGTAGATAGCTACGGGGCAGCGAGAGAGCACTAGGGAACCCAGGTGCCTAGATAAGTTGTGCGGACAATAACAACTCAGTACTTCCGACTGTCCCTCTTATGTAGTTTAAATTGCGATAGGTTGCTCAATCTGTCAACCGTGCTTCAGAATACCGCATAATTTGCTCACTTTAACAGTTTTTATTATGGTTACTATGGAAATGGTTTTGCTTGCCCGTCATTTATTAGAAATATTGTTAGCTGAATATCCCGCTAGCAATAATGAACAATGACGTCATGTATATTGATGCAATATATGGCTATAATTTATACTGGTACATACATTTGTTTAGTTCAATAGTTTATTTCTTCCCTTTCAAGCTTTGGAAATAATTTAGAAATATTACCGGTAACACTATTTGTGAGGTGAAAATAGTTTTATAACTTATGTAATTTTCGTAAACATAATAACAATAATAATAATAATAATAATAATAATAATAATAATAATAATAATAACCTACACTAATAATAAATCTGTAACCAAAACTTTTCTGGTAATTTTCGCTTTTCCAAAAATAATTGTCTATTCCTGAGACCAAAAATCGTATTTTTGAAATTTTTTGTTTGTACGGTATGTCTGTCTGGGTGTTTATTATATTTTCACGCGATAATGACTCTACGAAAACTGGTATATCAATTTAGTTCCAACTTAGATTTTAGGCTATATGGAATTCAAAATACCTTATTCAAAAGGGAGCCTGAATTAAATAAATCGAAATATCTGGCTTATTGATTTTTATGAAAAATGTTACATAACAAAAGTTTGTTTAAAAACAGTTTCCAATAATTATTCTATGCAAAGTTTGATAGGACTGATATTTAACGAGATATACCGGTATGAGTTTTAAAATAACAATGCGTTTTATCAGTACTGCCTCAGACTAACATAATGAAATGAAAACAAACAACTGCATCTATTTAAGGCAGCCTTGCACAACAATCAGAAGATATTCATTTAACACTATTTTTATAAGCTACGGATATAATTGTATTCTATGATGAGAATAAAACATAAATGTTTATCAATATTAATATATACAGAATGTTTGTGTTTGTATGAAGTAGTCTCAGAAGCTACTTAATCAATTTGAACAATTCTTTCACCATTGGAAAGTGTAGTTTCTCTAGAGGGTCATAATGCTATATGCCATTATGGTAACTCCTGAGTGAATCGAGGACTGAAATAGGATTGAAATAGATCTTTACGCACAGAAAACTTGATATTCTATCGCAATATTGTATTACTTGATTATTTAAACTTTATTTGGTATACATAAAATACTTATAATTTTATATACTTCGGTTTCTTTTTGTCCACAGAACATATAGTATTTTTACAAGTTTTGTCGTAAAGATGAATATTTTACCTGGATCAAAAATACAGCACAAATGGAGTAAAAATTAATATTTTACTGTTGAGCTCACTGGGGTTGTCATTTTGCAAATCGTCACGAAATGGCATTCCTGCGCTCATAATTTATCCATATTCATTTCCTGTGTTCCTTAAAATAATATTTATATACCACATTCCTTTTCATTTTTTTATTTACATAAACAATTATGCACAGCATCATTCCTTCCTCCCATTCATTACATCATTGGCAATCTTGCCCTTTCCATTTCAAACATGATTTCCCCTGGACCTCTCGAGCCAATCTACAAGCTATCACAAACATCTGAAATTTTACTGTGGATTTGGAATGGATGATTCGAGTCTACCTAAGGTGAGAAATTTACAATTAGTTTGATGTAATTCTACCACAAGAACATCACACAGAGGAAGAAAGAAAGATAAGAGATGAGCGAGAGGGTTCAAGAAACGGGAAGAAAGAAGACAGTTTGTAAGGAGTGGATGCAAATGACATTAGTAAAGACATTTTTAAACCTTCCCCCTCATTCTTTCATTTCCTCACAGGTGGCTTCCCTTTCCCAACCCTAAAATCCTATTTCCCCATTGCTGAATGCTTCTTGCAGTGGGGAACATGCCAGTGTAATCATAAAAATAATACAGCATGTCTCTAAATGATTATCGGGATTACAAAGTTGTTTAATTCCCTTACTTTCAATATGTAAGAACAAACCTTACCTGGGAATAAAGAGCAGTATTCAATATGAACACCATTTGTCATGCGGCAGACATCTAGCTGACAGTCACCTTGCCTGGAGTGAGTCTTAACAGAAGAAAAAATCCTTCTTCTCAACTCTGACATGTCGGCAGGTACACATGGTCCTTCATTACCCCCACAGAAAGAAATCACTTGGTGTGAGTTACGGTGACCATGGACTACATACAAAAGTGCTCTTACATTCTCGACTCTTTTTTTAGGCACATGTGGACATCCTGAACTCTCCTCTTTATAGATGTATCTAGTCGTTTCAAACTGTCTATATCATAGATAGACGAATGTTGTTATCAGACGGATGAAGAGAAATTCTAAATTTCCACCAGAAAGCTCCCTATACAGAAATTAGAGAATCGCACTTCGCAAATTGCAACACAGAAAAATACTATGCACGGGAGTTGCCATTTTGTAAATCTGATGCTGTGATGCAACAATGATGAGAAACAAACGCTGCAAACATATGATATGAAACTTTCACAGCTCTTATTTCATTACACGTAGGAAATACACATCCATTTTCGTTTGTAAAGCCGTACCAACCACCTGAAACCACACTAATCATTTAGGGACATGGTGTATAATTTACTATCATAGCATTCTTCTATTCTAATCATTTCCATATTCTAAAATAGAGAACAAAGAAGGAATAAAACTGAAAGTCAGTCCTATAAGAGAAAAAGTCTTGAAAAAGATTTAATACAGGATTACTGTTTACTATACACTAACAAAGGAGTCTATGTAACATTATTGCAAACAGAATTAAATTACGAATTTCCTTTACAAATAACATATTTACATATAAGTTACATTTTGCACTCTTTCTCATACTCAAAGTAGAGCATTATAAATTATTCTTAACTTTGCATCCTGAGACCAATTATATATACTGTACATGAACATGAACAAAATATTTCTCATCTAAAATAGGTGGGAAAAAAACATTTACAAGAACTCAACTTATCAATTTATCAATCGCCAAATGGACTCTCATTAAGTGTCAAGTTTGGCATCCTGATGTTTCCGACATGCATACTTTTAATTTTCTGGAACAGCATTCCGGCCCAACTAAACCACTAACCAACTCACTGAAAACAGTACATATCTGACAGTAGTGTAAAATGGGGTGAATAAACAAAATTTCAAAATTTTTCATCTTATATATTATTATTCTGTGTAGAGTAAGTGCATTGTAACAGACTCAAGAAAAGGTTTGAAGAAAAAAAAAAGACTAATACATCATGATTACACAACTTTTAACACTATATCACTTCGGAAAACGTATTATTTGTCTTTCTTGTGTTAAATTTTATATTACCTCATTAACATGTTTCAGCCTACTATCGGCCATCTTCAGAAACAAAAGGCGCCAAGACCAGCAACAACCAGTTCTGAAAATAGCCGATAACAGGCTGAAATATGTTAACAAGGTAATATAAAACTTAACACAAGAAAGACAAATAATACGTTTTCCGAAAAAAGACTAAGTTGAGTTTTTCTATGTCCGAGATTCTGTTGTACACTTAACAAACAAGTAGGATATGCTGTTTTTTGTACAATGATTGCAGTATAAATTTAAATACATATATTTTATGAAGATAATTTTAAATGTTACGATATTGCATGAAAATGAATGTTTACACTGTTGCACTAAATAAAGTTAAGATAAATCATTAATGTAATTTGAGTATTTTTGTTGAAATATAGAATTTATTACATTAATTGCATCACAGATGATATGATCATCAGAACTTGACAGATGACAACGATGCTAAGAAAGGAAAGGAGGATGACATTGAAGACAAACATCCATGGAACAAGTTTTGTCGTAAAGATGAATATTTTACCTGGACCAAAAATACACCACATATGGAGTAAAAATTAATATTTTACTGTTGAGCTCAATGGAGTTGAGTCATTTTGCAGTGTCTTGAAATACGGTTCTGCACTCATAATTTACCTATATTAATTTCCTGTGTTTCTTAAAATAATATTTATATACCAATACCTCATTCATTTTCTTTTTTTTTTCTCTGTTCACACCACCTTCTGAATTACCTGACAAACATTGTGTCCTCTGTTTCCAATAAAATGTTTGTTTAGGAATAGCACTAGAGCCAACGGTTGTGGTATATATTGACAAACAAAGTTTTGTTGTTAAGCCAATTTAGGAAAATAATCTGTTATCATGAACGACCATGATACTATCTCTACTTAAGATGATGCAACACTCAAGCTACAGTGCGTATACTAACTGGCTCCGCAGGAGAAGTGGCAAGCAGAACGCAGAGGCTCGAGGAGTTGTGTTGGTATCAATGCAGTGAGTCAATAACCTTGGCTGCATTGAATGGTGGAGGGTGGGAGGGAGCGAAAGAGGTGTAATATTCCTACGTGTTCAAACCAGGTGCTTCACAGTACCAACTTTACATCACTGCCGGGTCAAATACTGCCGCTTGCTTCACTGCGGAGCCAATTAGTATACGCACTGTATTATTGTTAACAAGCTGCAAGCACCTTTATTTCTACATTATATGCCTGCAATTTCGAAATAGCCCAACCTAATTACGTATTTGAAAAGGCCATGGTTTCTCACGCATTTTTCACATTGCATATCTAGATCCATCTCTCCATCTCTAATATTTAATGGCAAGTGTACAAATGTTTTTCAACATGCAACTTTTTGCACGTTGTAATATTACAAGGGCAATAAATATTTAATTACCGGTACTATAAAACTTTACACATATAATGAAATGTATAGTTTTGAAGTCTTTATTTTGTGATCATTTTGTATAATAAGTTTTATTACACTTTCCTCTACTGTTTGTTAACTTATTCCAAGTTATTAAATAGTTTAGCAAATTGTTTTCTATGAGATCCGTTACATGTAAGAGGTATCAGTTATTGAAAAATTGACAGTTGAAGTTTTTGCTGTTGCTCACTTAATGAACTTAAATTAATAAATTTAGAATTATAAACCATGAGTTATTTTAGTTAAACATTACAGTTTATGCTTTAAATGTGGCCTGCTTTGTCCATGCAGCTTTCAATTTCAGCCTTTTTAAAAATCGTTATCATATCTTTGCTTACCCTCAAGCTTAATAAACATAATATGCCTAGGGGACTAATTAAACTGTAGATTATCAGGGTAAATGGCTTCTGAGTTTAGTCACCAGTAGGCCTACTGCATATCGACGGGCCAGTCCAAAAGGGAAACAACTCAACATTTAACATTTTTTAACTGAATTTTAAAGTTCCATATTGCTGTGAAAAAAAAAAAAAACAATTAGCATAGGTATTCTAATTTGAAACTTATAGTAAATATAAAACGTCATTAACAGAATTTGGAGTAATTTCAGTGATCCTTGGATTTTCCATAGCACCATGAAACTTTAAAATGCAAGGTTCTCAAAATTTTTAATTTTGAGTTGTTTCCCTTTTCAACTGGCCCATCGATACGTCTCCAACTAAGACATCTAGTCATAAAAATGTAAACATCAAAGATATTAATTCAGCTTCATTACAATGATATTATGGTTTTTATTTTCATATCATATTAAAGAAGAAAACTGTACTGTAGTAATTTTCCTGAACAGATATTTCATGAATCAAAATGACAGACTATTTCACCAAACATGTTTTCACCGCATTTCACAATAATATTAGTAACAGAGAAGAACCTATCAAGTCGCATTATGGTGTCAACTTGACAATAAAATTTAAACAAAGAACAAGCGTACATGTGTTTCTTATATTTAAAACAAGTAGTTCCTAATTCTGAAAACTGATTTACAGAAACAGTGTTTAAACTGATCATTTCAAAAAGCACAATAACTACAACTATCACAGTTTCTATTCTACAGTGATATGAATATATTATAATTACAGATTAATTAGGTACCAGTACAGACATTTTGTAATCATTTTAAAATTATTTTGAACTTTGTATGCATTATTATTATTATTTGTGCTACAATAATACCCTTTTAGGCAGTTATAAAATTTTACAACTTTGAGATTCTAATGAGATCCAAAAGAGTACTCCCATATGACAATTCTAAGATAAAAAAAAATTGTCAGTTTAGGTACACACACTTTGAATGGCATTGTTAGGCAGTGATTCAGGAGTAAACATAGGGTTACATTTCAACAGTATAAGCACCAACAGTATAAAAATAAGCAGTGTAGTCAAATTGCTTCTTTCACTAGCTTAATACTATGAAAACTTAAGTACCGGTATGTTATTGTGTAGAACTATTACTACTGGTAGGTCATGCACCATTAGAACAAATACACATACAGAAGAGTTTATCAATATACGAGTATGTTTGACAGGGCTGAAGGAAAACTGGTAAGCAGACCATTTGCAGCCTTGAGATGTGTTTTTGTGGCCAGCCAACAAGTAAAGAAAACTTATTATTGACTACATATCATAAAAATAAAGCTGAATTTGTAAAAAATTAAAACAAATTTAATTGTGTATGTTTTTTATATGTAATTTTTATTACTATTGTTTAGTATATAATAATGTTTCAAGATTTACATAATCACTTCTTTTACTATTATATAAAATGCCGGTATAAGGTTTTATAGGATTTTCTGCATCAATCACGTTCAGTTCCTTATTAAATGATCATCTCTTGCATATTGAATCTTATTACTTGAACGTGATTAATGAGCAAAACATATTATTGTTCACCATAAATTTCCATACAGAAATATTGGTTTCGTCAAGATACCAGTAGTTCAAAGTATTCTATATGCTCTTTTACATTATAAAAACAATGTTTTAGTAAAAATTGTAAATTTTCTATAATTTAAAAACATATATTTTTATAAACAAATTATATAATACTATGTCCTTATGTAAAACTGAGTTTGTTTCTTGGATCTTCTTATATTATTTAAATGAACTGTTTTACAATTTCTAATGAAATGTTTCTGTGTACTTACTTTCTCTGAATTGTCAACATTTTTATGTATTTAACAGTTTCCAAAATATAAATACTACATAATGCTATCAGTATGTTAAGTTCTTGGAAATATGTTTTACAGTGTCTTGTTACTTAAATTTAACATTATTCTTAGTATTTTTTCTGCAATATAAAAACTTAATTTAATTCATTAGTTGAACTCCATATAATTCCATATGGCAAACGCTGTACTTACTATGTGACACCTGGTACTTGTACTATTAGCTGTATTTATCACAGTCCAGATTATCTGAGGTCTAATCAGGCTTTAAAAGATTAAGTACAATGTGTAACAGTGCATGTTATTAGTGAATACTTTTGCTGAGTGTAGATCGTATTGTGAGGTCAGGAGCCATGTATTTTTACATCTTGATTACACAACTTCTAACACTGTATCACTTCGGAATATGTATGATAAGAACTTTCTTGTGTTAAATATTATTAACGTAAGATGACCGAAAACATGTTAACAAGGTACGTTAATAATATTTAACACAAGAAAGTTCTTATCATACATATTCCCGTGTATTTTTCTGGCTCTTGGCACCATAATATTCTTCAAATACCATTGATCAATTCCTTCAAAGAATTGTCGTCTTTAATCAAAGTATTGGCAAGTCTCGTGAAGCACTGAATTTGACCAAAATTTGATTGTGTACAAGCAGCTTAAGATTTCACTGGTCCAAAGACTGATTAATCGCAATAGCAATGCTACAATTCAGTGCTGTAATTGGTTCCTGCAGTTTTTACACGGCGAGATTGTGATCCAGAACTGATATTTTTTTTTTCCTGATGAATGGTTACATTTATTGGACTATGCAAATTTCCAAAACAACCATTACTGGAATTCTGAAACACTTCATGAGTGACATGAGCACCCATTACACGATATTCGTACTGTTTTTTTTAAACATTACATAAGAAGAAATGAGCCTAGTATTAAACAATTTATTATAATCCATTTTGAATCTTGTGTACACTACTTTTAACACTTGAATATATAAATTTATTACAGCGATGCGAAACTTGTCTATGAACAGATGGATATAATTTCGAACATTTGTTGTAATTTAAGATAAGATTAAACACTATGATATAAATTGAAGGTTATATTTTCATTTTCAAGCAACAGAGTTCCCTAAAATATAAATAGAGTACGTGCAACTGTATTCAAACATTGCAAGAGGAAATAAAATGTCGTTTGCAATGTTTTTCTGCGCAGCTATTCACTTAATACGATCGTATTTTAAGCCCCAGGATATACAAAATATCATTTATACAATTTAAATCAGTTTTGCTCGATATTAGACATGCTGTGAAAATGTAATGCAGAAACATATTCCGCGTTTCTTGTTAAGAAGCAAAGCTGCCCATGCTTGTCTTCACCATCTTGTGTCCTTTAATGATGCTGCTACTGCTTTAGAAATGTTCTGTAACACATCATGACGCAAATGAACCAATTATAGAACAATTATCATAATTTGAGGACATTATGTATTCTTTATGAGCAAGCAATCCAGAATAACTGACTTTTTCCTCTAAAATAATCACATGTCATTAAATGAAAACCACATGGTAAAAGCAAGGCAAGTCAATGTCGTAAAATTTTCTGGATCGGAGTTTGAAATGTAATATATCAGTCAGCTTTCGCTCTAAGCAGCTACAATATCCTACAAATAATCTTACATTTTTCAAGAATATGTTATGAATTTGAGTACTGTATTATAGAGTCAAAAATGGCTTAACTATAGTTCTAAATTTCGCTTATGAAAATGTTACTAAAATGACTTGACTTGTTTTTCTATATGGTCTTCAAAATAATATTTCAGATATTATTAAATATCATTTTAATCGTACATTTTTCTCACTTATGCGTTTTCTTTTCTTCAGATCTCCATAAAAATGAAGTTTTGTTGTAGAATGAATGAATGAATGAATGAATGAATGAATGAATGAATGAAGCTTCAGAAGGTGCTGTGTTTCTAATAACATGGATAGCGGAGAGAATGATATTTTGTGGCAGAATTATCATCCTCAAGAAGAATCTAGTTTCAGTTGAGAAGATGAGCCAAAAGAAACATGAAAACTTGAGAATAGCTTGAAATATATTGTGACAGCGACGTGAGATTCGAACTCACGACCAGCGCCCCGCAAGAGAGCAGATCGCGCGTGAGCCGATACGGGCTTCACGGAGCACGGAGGGACGGCGCGCGGCGGAGAGAAGAGAGGGGCCTACGCGGCGAGGGAGAGTGCGAGCGCAACTGCTGCGAACGGAGTGAAGGGGGGACAGACCCTCCCGACTCTTCCAGAAGTCCGTCGAAGTGGAGATAGCCAGATAATTCGAGAAGTCGTACTTTCCAGAAACTGTGGTGTGAGTATAAATTACGCGCGCAAGTGAACGCGAGGCAGTTTTCAGTTATTCAGTCAGTGAGTAAGCCAGAGCAAGCAAGCCATCTTGTGTACCGGAGTTCGACTCGAGTGTGCGTCCGCAACTGTGTCAGCATCCGAAGGCCTGAGTTCGAGTGCAGTGGACCGCAGTTGGAGGGACCTGAGTTCGAGTACAGTGAACTGTCTCTGAAGGTCTGTGGTTCGAGATACTGTAAACTCGAGTGACTGAGCTAGAAGAACTGTGAACTGAGAACTGATAGTTCTGATTTGTAAATAGTGCTTTGTAAATATTAGTTAAGATTAACAGTTCATTGTTGTTCGTAATAGTCCAAGTAAATTGTCATTGCCGTCAGTGAAGTGCTATAACGAATACTGTGTTGAGTGAAAATCCTATTGTTGACGAGAGCGTTTAAGGTGAATTGTAGAAAGGAATTATTGTTGTGGCGAATAAATTACATTGTTGTTACTAAAAAAACGTTACAATATTTTTTCATTCTGTAACATTTTCAATATTAGTTTGCATTATATTGATATCTTTATATGTTTCCATACAGAACACCTGAAGTTGGTCATGTTATATCTGAGGTCGTACCAGATTTGAGTGAATACAGAATTGGTTAAGTAGTAATGTGGTGCAAAACAATCTTAAATAAAAATAAACCTTGTTTGTTGCTATCAAAGGAAAAAAATAAAAAGGAAAGAAAGAAAGGAAGAACAGTGTGTCTACTGAGAGCTTCAGCGATCTGAAAAATATTTCCAGTGGAATTTCAAATTTACTTCAGCTGAGCATAATATGGGTTGCTTCATCACAATCACACAATCACTGAAACAAACTCACAGCATAACATTTTATTTGGTGAGTGACAGTAATAATTATATTAATAATATAATAATAATAATAATAATAATAATAATAATAATAATAATAATAATAATAATAATAATAGTAATAATAATAATTAATACCATGAATAAACATTTCCAATCGGAGGCACTTAAATTAGTTGCATCTTGTCTCACCGAGGATTTCGGTCACCGACAGCTATTGTGGATAAGGCAAGTTTTGCTTTTATGATGAAATAAATGACAATAGAGATAATGTAAACAGTAGGCCTACAATTCTATTTACTGCTGGTGCACTCAAGAGCATCTTTCAGTAATTATCTGCCTTTAACAGGGGTGTGATCTTGACATATTTCTCTAAGGAACCTGGTTGAGGTTTTTTCCGGGGTTTTCCCTCAACCAAATACGAGCAAATGATGGGTAACTTTCGGTGCTGGACCCCGGACTCATTTCACCGGCATTATCACCTTCATATCATTCAGACGCCAAATAACCTAGATGTTGATACAGCGTCGTAAAATAACCCAATAAAATAAAAAATTCTCTAAGGAAATTAATACTTTTTTTTCTGTTGCATGGATTTACTTTGCTTGGACTAGTGAAATGAAACTTGGAACCATCGACCTGGATTTGTATGTAAAAAGTGTTTTTTTTTTCTTTCGTAATTCGTACATTCCTAAAACAAAGTCTGGAGGTCCGATAAACGCAAATTCCAAATTTTATTTCACATACAAAAATATTTTACAAAAAACGTTATGTGAATAAATATTTTCGATATTTTCTCCGTAAATACCACATTTTAGTACTTTTCCTCATTCTCTTTTAACATTTTACAACAAAAATTTATATCTCGAAAGAATTCAATACAAATGCTTCACTTCCGCTTCAGGTGAGAATTATTCACTTGCACGTGCTTAATCGGGGAAGAACAGAATCCAGTCTCGAGATTACGTCACATAGGCGGAGTTATGGGAGGGCACTGCCCTCCCCCAAACTTGTTTGAACTTTTTTTTTCTATTAATGTTATAAAATACAAAAACACCCATTTGAATTGCATTTGCGACTGCACTCATGTTCGTTTACGGCAGACAGATGGCGATCCTGGCGGTTGTTCTCTTCAAAGTGCTACTGATTTTAACATAGGGATAAACAATCTGTTATATATGTGATGTGGAACAGTATGTAAGGCCTATGTCATTTTTATGTAATACATGTGCTTTTATGTCATACCTATAGGCTATGTTACTGTGTTTATGTACTTGCATGTAATGTCTGTTTGTTATAAATAATATGTATTCGTAAGTAAGTTTTGTATATTTGTAACGAAATATATGTATGTAATTATAACCCTCACACATATACCGGTATCTCATGGTAAAGTAGTAGTAGCAGTAGTAATAGCTTTATTTTACCTGGCAGTAGCTCATAAAGCCTTCTCTTCCACTCTACCAGTAGGGTTTAATAAATTTGGATATTAAATAAAATATTATTATTATTTTTATTCTGTATTTTGCATATAAGTAACTTGACGAGTCACCCATTTAATTATTCTACAACCAAGTTTGGTGGAATGTGTTGCTTTCACCTTTCTACTGCAAAGTTCTTTTTCACAGCACACAGTGAATACCTATAAAGTAGTGATTAAACCCTGAAAGCCTCTTAGAAACGTTGTATGTTGTGAGTAGTGCCATCTAAAATTACGACACCCGTTGGTATCCATTAATATCACTGACTGCCCCTTATTTTCTTGTCTCCTTTGATTGCTTCAGTATTTACAATTCACATTTTCTTCTACTACTTTCACTGAAGTAATGGCAAATTGTTGACCACTTTTGTCCCACTCTTGATGCAATATTGATTGATTTCTTGTTTGTTTAGTTGATTGCTTTGTCTTTTCTGTATTCGGAGCTCCTACAGTTTTTCTCTTCAGAAAAATAAATTTTATTTACAACATTAATTTTACTTAAGAAAGAAACAACAGTGACTGGAGAGTTTATGGACGTAGAACTACGTTTGTCAGCGAGGTCGGTTCTAGGAAAAATTGGCGAAAGAAATATTTTGGATTCGTTTCGTTTATTGAAAGAGAGAATGAACGGTTTACAGAGTACATAGTATTCATATAGGCTAATAGTACCTGGATGATTCACTGTTTAAGTCGCTGTAGACATGTCTCACTGTTCTACACCCACAGAGTCCACAGAGCTTACGTGCACCGCAGCTCTCTTGTGCTTGATTTTTTTATTCATCTTGGGATGCCCTTTTCTTCTGTTTTGCTAGTCTCCACTTTTGCTTTCTTTTAACGCGAACGTTGTTTTCGAGGTGCCGGTATGTTTTGCGAAAGTTTGAGGTTATGGGATTCTTTATTAGACCAGAGATGCCATTTTGTGTCACTCAGTGACACTCCCCTACTTTATCCCTTCCACCACGGATTGTACTGAGATGAGGTAGCCTATAATTCGCGCGCATCAGTTTATACACGAGACCAGAACAGTGTTCAGTGCTGGGTAGCAAGATTTTTTGTTACAAACACGCATACTATTACAATTTTCAGTAAAACCAGAAGTAGTTCCATATACATTACAATTTGAGATTACAGTGACGTAGCATGAAATTTTGAGCAGGGGAAGCTAACTCAAGTTGTCTTTCATGCAATATGAGAAAACGTATTACAAAAATACAGTCTTCAAATAAATAGTAGTCAATTTCAAGTCAGCAGTCGAAGATTGGTTGGAACATCGTAAGTAACACCAATAAAGCATGACCTCAAATGATACATTGTAAAATATGATTTCACGGTTTACACATATCTCTTAACAAATAGACACGCATACGTATAACATTAGCTCACTCCCTGTCATACTTAGAGAAATCACAATATTAGTATCATTACAAGTATGCGTCTGTCTTTTGGTTGTGTCCTTCATTGACAGCAAGGGAGTCGGTCATTTGTTTTTTAAATCACACTTTTGTTCGTAAGTCAGTCTTGATAATACAATTGTCCTAAAAAAAAAATCAAGCAAATTAGTGTCAGGAACTGTTATTTCGCTCATTATTTATTATATCAGCCACAATTCACACTAACACTTCAACTGAACACAACCGACGAAAAGGGGTAACTCGGAAACTATTTATTTTAAATGTTAAATTTACCTTCTTGCGAGCCTTGCGACTAGGGTAGTTTAGTTAGAAAGGGATGGAAAATCTGCGGGGTGGATTACACAGAAGAAACCAGTCTGCTTGGAAGCTGGTGTGTGCAGGCTTCTTGTTTACTGCTGCATTACAAATCATCCTGGGCTGCCGCATCACAATATTTAACGCGTAAATATAAATTCTATTAAAATTAATAAATAATTTTCTCCATAAACTGCAGGTTTATTATGAAATTATTATTAACTGGGGAAGCTAAGCTTTTTAGCTTACATTGACGCTACGCCACTGTGAGATTATTCGCTTGCAAAATACTCGCCTGCGGAACTGTACAAAGTTAGAGATTGAGCTAAATAAATTGATAAATCATAATTTAAAGTATCAGTACTTCACATTTTAAACAATAGTCCGATTCCCGCTATGTTAATGTTTGTATTGTGGTCCTAATACCACACCTCTCAGCTAGATGTCAGCTCCGCGACATTTCCCACTCACGTAAATGCTGCTATAACAAGTTTTTTTGAAAGATGGGACATGACAGTTAAGCAGCCGAGCTTGGAACTACAGTGCTATGTTGCCAATATGGACCACCATGCTTCCAGCTAATGGAACCTAGCAATTGACAACAATACAAAAATCGACAGAGAATCAAACACGAAACGTACCAATGCTAACATTGTGTGCACAATAAATGTTGACAAGAGAGCTATTAGCACTCGCCACGTGGGAACGGTAAATTTGGCAACTCAACTGTTGTTACCATAGCAACAGGCCTACCACGCTATGTAACATTCAGTTATTTTTCCGATCGCAACGCTCCTGTCATGTCCCATCTTTCAAAAAAACAAGTATAGTATACAGCTGCCCGGTATTATTGTAGTAAGGTATTTATTTGGTGTGACCAAACACTGGGCTCTAGTTATTAGTCTTAAGTTTGGAGCACGAGGATGTGTTCATAGAGTAACTCTTGAGGTTCTGAGAAAACTTAACTTATTTAATTTATTTTCCTGTTAATTACATTATACTGTACTTTTGACATTGTTATTACCAGAACTGATAAGGAGACTTCTTCTGGAACCCTATTAGGAAAGGCTATTGTATGCATTTACAATGGAATTAGTATTTGTTAGAAAGTGTCATTTTGGTGATATTCTTTATTCAAATATCACAATGCTCTCTCTCAGGCAGGCATACAGTAGATAGATGAGTGGAGAAAATCCCGTGTGGTTACAAATTCAGAAATTGCAAAAAATAATATTTGTCCGATAATGCATAGGAACCAGTATCGTAACTTTTTTCCGTATATTGTACATGTACGTACATTGCTGAATTATCAGTTTACTCACTTGCACAACAACAAACATAGGCTACTTTTTAAGTACTTTCGTCCCCTCTCTGTGCACAGCGGTCGGATATTATCTGTCCCGAACACACGCATGTTCCGAGAGAAAATAATATTTAATTATCCCGTTATGTTGGTTGCAACAATGAGCTCTTGGTCGTTCGCGATATCCTTTGTATGCAAAAACAGCACAATGACCACTGCATTTCATTTTTCTTTCTATATCGATTGTAGGGCCTACAAGATATGATCACCACGATTTCTATAATCTGCAATGTTAGAGTTTGATTCACGATTCAAGTAATTTGGTATGGAAGTCCCCATGTTTGTAAGAAATAATGTTACTGTTAATTAAAATGTGAGGAAGCCACTCTTTGTTGTCATGATTAGTTATTTATAGTTGTTGTTCATTATCTCTAGAATATGCCATTAGGAAAGTCCAGGATAACAGAGAGGGTTTGGAATTGAATGGGTTACATCAGATCATTTTTTATGCCGATGACGTGAATATGTTAGGAGAAAATTCACAAACTATTAGGGAAAACGCGGGAATTTTGCTTGAAGCAAGAGTAAAGAGATGGGTTTGGAAGTAAATCCCGAAAAGACAAAGTATTGGATTTTGCCTTGTGACCAGAATATTGTACGAAATGGAAATATAAAAATTGGAGATTTATCCTTCGAAGAGGTGGAAAAATTCAAATACCTTGGAGCAACAGTAACAAATATAAATGACACTCGGGAGGAAATTAAACGCAGAATAAATATGGAAAATGCGTGTTATTATTCCGTTGAGAAGCTTTTATCATTCAGTCTGCTCTCAAAAAAAGCTGAAAGTTAGAATTTATAAAACAATTATATTACCGGTTCTTCTGTATGGTTGTGAAACTTGGACTCACACATTGAGAGAGGAACAGAGGTTAAGGGTGTTTGAGACTAAGATGCTTAGGAAAATATTTGGGGCTAGGAGGGATGAAGTTACAGGAGATTGGAGAAAGTTACACAACACAGAACTGCACGCATTGTATTCTTCACCTGACATAATTAGGAACATTAAATCCAGACGTTTGAGATGGGCAGGGCATGTAGCACGCATGGGGGAATCCATAAATGCATATAGAGTATTAGTTGGGAGGCTGGAGGGAAAAAGACCTTTGGGGAGGCCGAGACATAGGTGGGAGGATAATGTTAAAATAGATTTGAGGGAGGTGGGATATTATGGTAGAGACTGAATTCATCTTGCTCAGGATAGGGACCAATGGCGGACTTATGTGAGGACGGCAATGAACCTTCGGGTTCCTTAAAAACCATAAGTATGTTGTTCGTTATAACAGCGACTGAGGACTGGGGGTAAAATACGATGTGACTTTTGGTTCTTCATTGTGTCGCTCTGGTAAGAAAACATCGATCAGCGTAGCAAAATGATTACTAAGATTATTTGAAAAGTCTAGCACACTGCGCATAGGTGGACCATAGATATTGATGCAATCGCACCAGCTATAGTCGAGTTCACGTAAGGTTCTTTGCTAAGAAACTAATATGGCCGCCTTTCAATATTGCCAACTATTACAACATACTACCAAAGCATGTTCACCAGACGTTATTTCTGAACGCGCAGCAAACTCCAAGCTTCATATGAAACTCATTTAGAATCAACCTGCCCAATCAAATGTGTAGGCCTACACTTCGCGGCATTTCTGAAGTCTTATGGAATTAGTGATACACCAGTCGAACTGAGTAAACTTCTACGAAAAGAGCGGTTACAGTCCATGTTGATATTGCTCTTCGAACATTTTTGTTTGCGGCACTTACAAATTGTTCAACAAAACGCTCGTTTTCGGCTCAGTCTGAAATCATACCTGCGTTCTACTTTGTCTGAGAAGAGACTGAACGCCTTGTCTATTCTTCACATCTAAGTCGGCCTCCTGGCTGAGGATCGTCTCAACTATGAAGAAATAATCACTGAGTTTGCTACCGTCATAGCCAGACGCAAACGTCTGTAAATTGTGAATTTTTTCTTTTATTTTCGTTTTAAAGTTTTCAGTTTCAAATATGTACGGTATGTCTTGTGTCATTTTATGAACAACTTATAGCATATTTCTGGTTATAAGTGTCGCAGATCTTTTTGGCACTTGTGAGGAAAGAAAAAGTTAGCAAGCGAGCCTTTATGGTGGTGGTCCTCTGCAGGGATGGGCCAAGGAATGGGCTGGGGTAGACTGGGAAGGAGTAACGACACTGAACAGAATTATGCTCAGTTGCTTAGAAGAAATTGACCTGTAGGCGAGATGCCGCCGATACTTTTTAAACTAAAATATAGCAGGGGATGAACACGAGATCGTTCTCAGTTTATACAATTTTATGAAGAAATGAGCGGAGTAGTCAAAAATAAGATACAGAGAATAGCAGAGGGAAACAAGGTGAAGAGAAATAACATGGAGATGAATGAATATCAGTGAGTGCATCAGGAAAAAAACGGTAGATGGCAAAACACCGCTACTAATATTGATGACTTTGTGAAATGCGTGATACAACGAACGATTCGCGAGTTCTATCTTTTGCACAAAATTTCTCGTACAATTTCGAAATTATTACCCATTCTACGTGAAATCATCAATCTTGATTTGGGAGGAGAGTTAGAATTCAAGTGTAAGAAGACGGGGAAAATAGAAGTGTACTAATCGAGAGGCAAAGAATATCATCTCTATCAGTCATAAAGTTTAGAGAGAAAGGCCGATCCATCATCTACGGGGAAGATAACTACCGGTATATACATAGAAGTCACAATGATAAGAGGATAGAATGGAGATCATAATAATAACAAATTATAATGAAAGCAGTAGTGATAGTGTAGTGGAAAAAAAAGTTCTAACAATAACAATAAATACACTATGAAGAAGCCGTGGCGTCGCGGTCTAGGACTCGCGTTACGGAATGCGCGCTGGTTCGAATCCTCACGGGGGAAGAAATTTTCTCATGAAATTTCGGCCAGTGTATGGTACCGGTGCCCACCCAGCATCGTGATGCATTTGGGGAGCTACGATAGGTAGCGAAATCCGGTTGAGAATACCAGCTATAACGGCTGGGGGGGATCATCGTGCTAACCACACGATACCTCCATTCTGGTTGGATGATCGTCCAGCTCTGCTTCGGCATGTGGGCGTCAGGCCAGCAGCCGGCTGGTCGGTCTAGGCCCTTCACGGGCTGTAGCGCCACGGGTTATTATTATTATTATTATTATTATTATTATTATTATTATTATTATTATTATTATTATTATTATTACACTATGAAGAAAAGGTATATGTCACTGTTGATAATGATTCGTCCGTCGGATGAGGACGTTAAACCTGGCAGCCCCCTTGATGCTATTCGACAGGAGTAGGCTACGTGCCGGCACCGGGTTTCCCCTTCTCCCTTCCTCACCTTCATCACCCTCACCCATTCCCTACACTACACTTAAACGAACATTTACACATACACTCACTCTAGTACACGACATAACTCTTCACAGATACACATAATGCATAATGTACCCCGTCGAAGTGGTGTGCAACTTGAAAATGGGTCACAGTCCTACCATCTATCCGCAGTATGCGGAACCCGAATCACGCAAGTGAAGTGGGTAGGTATTAGATACATACACAATAAATGCACAGTCTGTAACGTTTTATTAGATTTAGGCCCAATTGTATAAAACTCCCTGACTAAAGATCAACTTTGATCGAAGATCGAAAAGTGAACCGAGTTGAGACACTTCTTCTATTGTATAAAACTTTTCTGCTATCAAATTACCTTGGTTCAAATGCAATCTAAGTTCACGTGAAAAGGATTTGGCAACATCGCATAAACAGGTGAAATACGTGATGCGCGGACAGGTTTGTTCAGTGTTGCCAATCCAGCGACTTTAACTCTTTTTCAACAACAATTTCTTTTAACTTTTATATTGCTTAAATAGGGATTTAGTGACCTTTTTAGCACCCCATAGTGACAAAATTTAATCTTTCTTTGTTGATAATGAGAAATTTAGCGACTTTACAACTACTTTTTGGCGACTTTCCGTACATTCTGTTGGAGACACTGGTTTTTTGTGCAATGTAAATAATGGCGGACAATAAGAAGAAGGTTGACTGTTCTCCGAGTTATCATATTGTTATGGTGTTTGATACTGCTAAACATAATAAAGCTTTATAAAACGACAATTTTCGTTTAGTAATACAGTTAATTGAAAATTTATGAAAGCACCTATCATATCCATCAAATGTTAAATGTTATGTTTTATTTAACGACGCTCGCAACTGCAGAGGTTATATCAGCGTCGCCGGATGTGCCGGAATTTTGTCCCGCAGGAGTTCTTTTACATGCCAGTAAATCTACTGACATGAGCCTGTCGCATTTAAGCACACTTAAATGCCATCGACCTGGCCCGGGATCGAACCCGCAACCTTGGGCATAGAAGGCCAGCGCTATACCAACTCGCCAACCAGGTCGACTCATATCCATTAATAATTAATGGTTGTTATAAACATAATATAATTATAGGTTATGTTATTTGATACTGCTGAACATGATAGAGCCTTATAAAATACCGTATAAGATTGTTTGTGTATTAAGGCAAGAAATTGAAAGAAATATATATAAATGTACCTATCATATCTATTAATATTAATAATAATGGATATTTTATTTGCACAATCTGTCACTCGTATATTTCAAACAGAAAAGAAATAACTGAACTTGGATCATCTAACTTAATCGGAGAAATTTGTTCAGTCAAAGTTGACTTTAGTTTGAGACAAATTAATCTCAGATTAGACTTTATACAACACAAAATTCCAAGTTCAGCTGAAACAAGGATCAATTTAACCTCTGATCTAAGATTAAATGGTTTATACAATCGGGCCTTAGTGTTCGTGACTTATTGGCACGAGTTTTACACGAGTTTTGAGTGTACTTCTACTGTCACAGCGATTGGCTGGCGGGTATCAGTTGGGAGCTGCAGCTGCTTGGGAGACAACATACAAGGTGGATAGTGACTCGCTTCTTTCCTTAACATTTAAAATTTCAGGGGCCTAAAAGATCCGCGATACTTACATTTTAAAACTATATACGTAGGTATTAAAACGTATATTTAAAGAGAGGTCACGTGTTATACATTGTGCCTAGGGGCACACAAATGTTAAATCCGCCACTTGCCTCTGTGTGTGTATCGACACGCCGACCGAGTTATGGCCAAGTCAAGACACGGAGTGCCCCCATTAAGTCGCCACGATATTCTGACTACTCTTTGTGTTGGCAGAAGGAGAGGTATCATTTACCGGTTTACAGGCGATGTGATAAGCGGTGAATCACATATCACAACTGTATGCAATCACTTTTAGTTGGTTGAATAACGACGCTATATCAACTAATATGTTATTTAGCGTCGAAGGGATTGGTGATAGCTAGAATCTGGCTTTTCGCTTACGGTTGGGGAAACCTCGGAAAAAAAACTAACCAGGTAATCAATCCAAGCGGGAATCGAACACACGGCCGAGTGCAACTCCGGATCAGCAAGCAAGCGCCTCAGCCGACTGGTCGGCCATTTTACTGGTCCACGCCAATCATTCCAAAGTCCAGAGAACTGTTCGTCCAGTCTGCTGCAACATTTCTGTGGCTTAACCTATCAGAATGAAGAATGATATCAATTCTTCCCTCTTTCCATAATGCCATCACGAAAATCAAGAAATTTTGTCATAGGGAAGCTTCAAATAATCACAACAATGCATTAAAACTGTCAAAGGTGAACCAAACAGTAAAGCAGGAAAAGTTAATTACCAGAATTGCATAAAAATACCTTTTCCAAAGCTTCCTTAGTACTGTACCATGTAACAAAATTCTGTAGATGCAGTAACTAATGTTTGTGTCATTATTACAGTTATCTTTAAATAACTTGAAAACGATTAGAGATATGTAAAAAAAGGATTGCACCATTGAATTTTTCAGAAAATCTCACATGATTTTGAGTACATACATGACCCCCTTTCCATTTAAAGTTTCGAAGTTGCATCTAAAATGGCGGTTTTTGAGATAGCTGAGGGCTAGAATCGATTGTGTCACTGGTAGAGCGTTTAATCTTACAAATATTGGTAACACCTATAGTAATCGAAAATCAAGCGTATGGAAGATATTTATATGGTTCCAGACTTTTGATTCACTCTGTACAATGCAATATCCTATGACTGAGAGAATGGGAGATAAAGAAAGTACGTTTATTTCATTAATCATAACTAGCCAGCTTTAACAGAATTAAATTTGAGCGGACGTATTTTTCAAGTCTTTGAAGTAGCTATTCTGATTTCTATCGTGCGTCTTCCTTTCCAAATACTCGTAGTTGTGTTGAACAAACAAAAGTAAACATTTCATCTGAGTTTATATTTATTTATTTTCTAGCATCCTCTTTGTTCCATGTAAATAAGATTGTTATTTTTCACGTTTGGATGATGTGATGTTTGTTCTGTGCGATGGCGGACGAACTGATTGTGTTCCGAGAAAAGTCAACAATTCAAAAGAGAGAGAACGCTTTAAATTTAATATTGTTTACTGAAATCACTGTCCTTTACTTTGCTATGAATTTTCAGGTTGAGCACACATATAAACAGACATAGCGTCCAAATGACAATTTTAAATAAATGAGACAAAAGTCGGAGATAGGTAAAATGAAATATTACAGAATCATAACCATGCATTAGCACCGAATGTTTCAGAAACTACAGAGCTATTTATTCTGTAATTCTTGTTTAGTTACACTTACAAAATTGCAGAGAATACCAGGTTTGTCTGACGTCCAGCTTTTTAAGGAATAGTCCCTTATTTATAAGTGTCCATGTAATTCTATTTTATCCTCGTATCTCGTCTCTTTCCGTTTTAGCCTTTTCTTTTTTCCATTATCTACATTCCACATTAAACTAACTTTATATCATTATAACTAGATATCAGTGTGCGGTGTAGTTGATAGGAGGTGTGTTTGTGGATTTACGATATTTTGCACATATTAGTGGTAACGTCTGATCGTGGGAATTGTGTTGCATTCTTTTTTTACCCTCTGCCAGCGTACATTTCCGTAAATATTGCATGTTAAAAGTTAGGTTATGTAGGCTGAGAGAATAAGTAATTGACGTGAGGCCGAGGAATGTGACAAGGTAAGAGTGGGTTAGAAGAGGGGATAGCTAACAAGAAAACATCACGTGTTAAGAAAACTTCCAAACAATTAATACTCTATTCGAAAGAGCATTCTGAAAAATGTTGAAATCTATAATATTACATCCTACGATGCAAATATTATGAACGAGCTAGAGAGAGATAAACAGGCGAGGTTGGGGATCTTCTCCATCCAATGGGATTACGTTTGACTGTTGGGCGCGCGCAAGGATTGAATACGTATGTTGTGTAAGTCTGAAGCAGCGTAGGGAGCGAGCGGCGACGGCAAGCAGAGCCTTGCCTAAAAGTAACCAAGGAGAGGTTAGATACATTAAAAATTAAGGAAACAATTCTACGTTAAGGAAAGTGGGTAGTGATATTGTACAATTAAAGAATTTCAGTGAAAAGAAGTTTAATTCAATACTTCTACGCTTTTAGTGTGCAAAGTGGTATAGAAATTTTCATGGTTATACAGTAAATCATTCTCAATTCAGTGGTATAAAGACAACTAATTAGTTTCTTATCCAAGTACAAAAGAAAGGCCTAACTCATAACCTGTTTTTACACTTTGTTAAATGTATCACAATCTTCAGGTGCACATCACTTGCTGCAATCTTCACTTATATGTCTTGTTTTTTTTTTTTTCTTTTTTTTTTTTTTTAATTATCAAGTAAAGTATGTTATAAATTCTAAAGCAAAATTTAGTTAAATATTTCACCCTTAGTGAAACGGAAAAAATATTTAACTTTGATTAACAATTTTTGCCATTTTTTCCAATGCACATATATTTTTTCCTCGTGTTATGCGTGTGATATTCCTAAACCCGTAGGTCTACTTTGTAGAACACAGGCTGCAGAAAACATTGTAAAAACTTCTTGTAAATTGATTCTGTAGTTTCAGACAAAAATGCACTTAAGTTTGAAAAAGATCAACTTACGGAAAACTGCTTTAAAAAAAAGAAGGGTGTACGAATTACAAGTGCCGCCATATTTAAAGAGACCATTTAAAGGGCTTATCTGCATAGATATCCCCACAAAAAATATATATTGTTTTAAAGAGCAAGTTTTGTACTTTCTAAAACACGAAATAAAAAAATCGGATTTTTTACCCTTAATCACTACCCGGTCCCCTTAAGCAAATGTCTAAACCAGCGATCATTAGCACAGTGCATCCTCGGACTAGCGTCACTTACCCGCGGATATATTACACTAGCGTGCACCCGTGGCTGCTGGCGGGTATGTTATCTCCCTATCCCTTCTGCACGACGATGGAGCATATTTCGTTGCACTCCTTGCATTTTACCCATTTCAGCGACTGCTGACAACCACTGGTCTGAAGTCCACACCTGTGGAGTAACGGTTAGCGCGTCTGGCCGCGAAACCAGGTGGCCCGGGTTCGATTCCCGGTCGGAGCAAGTTACCTGGTTGAGGTTTTTTCCGAGGTTTTCCCTCAACACAATATGAACAAATGCTGGGTAACTTTCGGTGCTGGATCCCGGACTCATTTCACTGGCATTATCACTTTAATCTCATTCAGACGCTAAATAACATAAGATGTTGGTAAAGCGTCGTAAAATAACCTACCGGTACTGAAATAAATAAAGACCACTGGTCTAAACAATTTATACCGCATTGTTGGAAATATAATTCTGGGACGCATTAAAACTGCTAATGTTACATAGCCTACTGCTATTATATTGTGAGCGTGTGGGTGAGTGATCGGGAATTTTAAACACATTACAATAAATGCTTATGAAATTCTCGAAACAAACATACAAACATGTACTCACCAATAATATGACAGGTCATGCTTATTTCCCTTCAACAAATTCATTTTTATATGAATGATATTATTATAGTGGAACAAAAAAAATGTTCGAAACACAAAAGTTTCTTGCACTAACTACTATTTACCACTGAGAGTTGATGACACACACATTTTTCCATAATAAAATTCACATGTACCATTGTCCTTTCAATACAATGGTTAGAGCTATTTTCAAACGTTTCCTTCGTGCTAATTAAGCCTACGAATTTCTAACCATATCTATGGGACAAACGAAAGTGTGGCTCGCTCTCTACGCTGCTTCAGACAACACAACATACGTATTCAATCCTCGTGGCTGCGAGGTCGAACGTAACAGACTCCCATTGGATGGCGGAGACCTCTACCCCCACCTCTCTTTAACTCTCTCTAGCCTCGCAAGATGTAATATTAGAGATTTCAACATTTTTCAGGATGCTCTTTCGAATGGTCTATAAATTGTTTGGAAGTTTTCTTAAACATGAGTGATGTGCCATTGTAAGTAATAGGAGAACGAGGACTACGACTAGTTTAGAGTAGGTTAGATTAAGAGAAAACTAAGTTATATGAGGCCGAGAACTACCACAAGGTTAGATTAGGTTAGGTGAGGGCATAGCTAAGTGACATGAGGTTGAGAACTCGACAAGATTAGAATGGGTTAGATGAGGAGATAGGTAAGTGACAGAGGGCCGAGGACTGTGACAAGGTTAGAGTGACTCGTATTTATTACTGCTTTCCGCTCAATTTTGGTAGTTTGTATGTATTCCCCAAGTCAAATAAAATGGTTCTACATAAATATTGTCGAGAAAATGTTCCGCCAGGTAAAGTAAATAATTAATAATTTTAATAATTCAGAATAAATAAATTATTTATACAATAGTTCTCTTTTAATATTTATTTATTTATTTAAATCCACCACCAACAGAAGCGGACTTCCAATTACAGGTGGCTTACACAGATACATACACAAAATACATAATAAGAGAAAAAACAACAAAACAAACAACAGAAACGAAAGAAAGAAAATACATAACGGTAATAGATGCTAGAATATAGTATTGCAGTTAATATAGTGCCAAATGTCAATATAATGATGCAAAATTATTTAAAAACTAGGGTAAAAACATTATAATACACTTCTTCATAATTTAAATATCTAAGGAAATACAATTCTTTTTAATATTGTATGATATTTGTCAACTGTTAAACTGAAATCTAATTGAGAATCACAGGTTAAAGACAGAGAGTTGTAAGTATTACACATAACAAACAATAGAGAGTTCTTGAAGAAAACAGTTCTAGGAATGGAAATAACAAAAGGTTGCCTATGACGTAGTTCTGATTTTTTACATTGAACTGAAGGAATTGAAGAAAATCACAGTTACTCAATATACCGTTAACAGTCTTATAGATTAAAATTTGGCTATTTATTAATCGTCGAGATGTTAAAGTTTTATAATTAAATTAAAAAAGTAACTGATTATATGACATTTGCTTGTCATAAGACGACACGTGATGTTTTTTAAAATGTAAATAACATAAAAATCTTTTATGTATCCTTTCTATTTGCATCTGATGGGACTGAAACTGAGGTGACCATATTACAGACGCATACTCTAGTTTACTCTTAACTAGAGTGCATTTATATTATCATGTATGTTCATATCTTCCCTGTGTCTATTTTGATTCCAGTCAATTGCTTACGTACAATAACTCGATACATATTATTAACTTGTAAGCACTTAGTCCATCATCATATCTTTAACTTTATCTTTTGAGTCATGTTACGATGCTCACTATATCACACGCCATATAGTACACACAAGGAAGAAGGAAGTGCAGATAGAAGTAGGCAATAATCGAGGAGAAATGGTGAAGTTAAAAATAAAAAGAGAGCATACAACCTTAGAAACTAGTAGAAGGGCTAAAATTATGTGTGGTTTGGAGATGCAGTGTGTAAAATGATACAGAAAGAGTATAATAACACTCGTATATTGTTTACAAGTACGGAAGAAATATATTTAATATATGTAGCGATAAAATTAGGAGTGTGTGATTGTAATGAAGTATTATAGGAATAAACAGGGGTTTTATTGACAGATTAAAATGGTGAAATAATGAAGGTTAGAGTGATTAATACGTTAAATGTTGACAATTGGGAGACCGAATATTAACTGTTACAAGCATAATACGTGGAGAAAAGGCTTAGAACGAAAGATCGGAAATGTGTTATGTAGAGTGATAAAGAGGCACATGTGATAATATGGTTGTAATATTATATATTATGCAGATATTATTTTTCAGTGAGGGTTACAAGGTTTTATTAGCAGAAGGTAACAGTGTGGTTAAATGTATTTGAAGTGTGCAAAAAGAATTTGAAGCAAGTTGTAAGTTGTAAAGCGAACTAGAATCTTGTGACAGTTGCGAAGGAAATAAATAGGAACTGGAGGAAAATGGTTTTATTCAGGTGGCCTCCAAGGTCTCCTGACTTCATATCATGTGACTTCTTTCTCTGGCAATATCAGAGATAGGGTTATGTGCCACCATTACCTTCCACTCTAACTGGCTTGAGACGCTGAATTGTTCCGGCTATTGCGGCCATTACACCAGACTTGCTGAGCAAAAAGTGGGTAGAATCGACTATTGGTTGGATGTGTGTCACGTAACAAGGGCTTCCCACACACAGAAATTATAATGGGCATTCTAAAAACTCGAAGATCTACTCTTTCACTCTATGTATGGTTTATTAATTTATAACCCAGGTGAAAGAAATTACACAACCTTAAAACTCCTATATTCATTTATGTACAGCCTGTATATGACAGCTATTATTAGCAATCTGGAAGATAAAAATGGCTACTCTAATGTAGTTATGAAGGTAACGTCAGTAAAAATTATAATTTAAGATATATTTATTATTAGACTATAAGAATAATCAGATTATAATATGCTAAATCATAGTTATGGTATGATCGGTATGCAGTAATGTGAAGGTACACCATAATTTGTAGGCATATGTGAGCTGATGATATAAAAATACTCATATTGATATTCATATCACACGCTATACTGACTTGACATATCGGCAGTGATCCACCGACTGCATCATGGGTATTCTACACAAATAATATTAATGACTTACATTGAGACATAATTATTGCATTTTTCTTCTCTTTTCTTCAAATAATATGAATTAATTATTATAAGAAAAGCGAATGCCACGAAAATTTCATGGAGACAGTGATGCTGCCAAAACTGAAGAAAAATTATGCCAAGAAATGTAATGATTTCAGGACTATCAGCCTGACATCGCACTCGGCGAAATTTCTTCTACGAATACTGAATCGACGTTTATATTGTAAAATGAAAGGAGAGTTAGAAGAGCAGCAATTTGGCTTTAGAAAGGGAAAATGTAATTGGACTACTGTGAACAATCGGCGAAATATATCTAGTGAAAAATTAGGAGGTGTGTATAATATTTGTAGGCCTGGAAAAGGCTTTTGACAGAGTGGTATAGAATGAACTTACGGGGACCCTGAAGAAAATTTGTGTGAATTGGAAAGAGAGGAGACAGTTCAGTAATCTTTATATGAAAAGTATCAAAGCCAGGGTAAGAAAAGAAATGTCGTTAAGTAACTAAAGAAGAAAACTCTGTCACACAAAAGTTGTGTCCACAGTGAACTGAAGAATATTTCAGAGATCGAATCTCATTACTTCGAAAAGAAATCTTCAGTTGATTGAATACTATGCTCAGTTAATTCATAATGCTAAATGTCTTTGATCTTGAGCTATATAGTGGTGGTGGTGGTGGTGGTGGTGGTGGTGGTGGTAGTAGTAGTAGTAGTAGTAGTAATAGTAGTAGTAGTAGTAGTAGTAGTAGTAGTAGTAATAATAATAATAATAATAATAATAATAATAATAATAATAATAATAATAATAATAATAATAAAAGCTGATTTAGATCTCGTTATGGCGAACTGTCGGGTACCACAAAACATATGAAATGTTACCTGAGCCCATGTTACATTCACATCCACATGTAACTGAATCAAAGCTGCTGAAAGGCCACGAGAGATGAAAGCGAGTTGGTTTATTAATTTAAATTGCCTTGTGCTACCAATGTCACGAAATAGAGTTGTCACAGTTTACTAACCACGTGTTTGTACTGTCAGATGTCCCATTGTTTCTGTGCGGACAATGGTTTCATGTCTGACGAAGTGCTAGAGAAGGCAGGCAACCTTCCTATTCAAATCCTCCAATTTCTTTCCCTCTTAGACCAAAATTAGACCAAGTACCCTACAGCATAAATATCCAATTGTAAGTCATACGAAGTAACCCTTGGCGTAAGCAACACGCAGAACATATTCTATAAAGTCGTTTTTCCTATTTTATAGAGAAAGTTACTGACCTTAGCAGAGCATGCTTGACGTGCAATATCTCCTGGTTCTAAAGCGTTTGGACACCCATGCTCTATAGCTTGACAAACTTACGCATTCTTTAGAAATGTGAAATGTCATGTGAAGTATGAATTACATGGATTTCTTATCCTTACACTTATCGTCATGATCATAAAATTACCCTTTTAAGGGTTATTCCCCTACTCAAAATGATAGATTTTCCACATGCGAGGTACAGGGTATATAAAGAGTACTATGTATAATATACATATACAGGGTGGAAGTGAAATAACCTTGCAGATTGAAAGGGACGATAGGGTACACTGGAATGAATAGAAAAACTATAATATTACGTTAAATGCAAGGTTAATTAGAAAATTAAATTTGAAGTTTCAGCAGTCCAAAAACATCGCCGCGGACACACGCTTTTCGTGATACAGATGTAAGAGGTGAACGAACTCGGTAACTCGGTGTGTCTCCCTAGATGAGCTGGCGCTCTATTGCAACCAACTCGCAGCGTGCAATTGTTTGAATTTAGAGGTTTTTAAAATTAAACCTCCACAATATTGAAATGCATCAGAGGGATAAATTATTCTTTATTAGTTTTCCTATCGATATGGACAAAAATCACGATCCTACTCGCAATAGTATAGTATAGAATAAGAGGTTGTTGATAAACATTTGAGAAAAAAAATTCTGAAAAAAAAAAGAAAACTCTTAACTTTCCAACAGTATGATATAATTTTTGTTTCATACAACATGAAAAATCTGCTCTGAAAATCACTCAGGGTGATTCACGAGGATTTACCGTCCCTTACGGAGTTATTTCCGAAGACATTCTGAGCAAAACATGTCATATAAACATTTGTCCTAATCTCAATATTTTCAGAGTTACACTAATTTGAAATTGTTTGTAAAATACCATTATTCTTGAGTTTTAAGGGTAGAAGAATATTACAGACTATTTCGTTTATATGAAGTCATTCCATTTTCGATCAATAAAGTGTAATTAAATTTTGAATTCCAACCAATCACAGTCACACTTTGCGATAATTTTTGCAGCTAGATTTATCGCTATCAATTTATCGCATGGTCGTTCTTTTGTTTAGTCGTCGCCAATTGCTTCCCCGTAAATTGATGATCATGAATGCATTAAGATGCAACTACACGGTTAAACTTTTCTTTAAACTTTAAAGCAATGAATGCATGATTGATATTTAATATTAATTAATATATTTACGCAGTGAAGACGATGTTCAAAACGGCGCACCAAGTAGACACAAAATCTTCATGTATCTTAATTGAACGTACCTTTTAAACTTGATTCTTTCAATATTCTTCCCAGATTGCACGCATACGCGATTGGAATATTGAACTGTGTAGATGCAGCTTTAGTTCCGTTACACACCACAGCGAGAATGCGTTTGTCGAGCTATAAAAATGCTTTCGTGTAGCACTGTTTGTAACGGTCGAAATAAGGCACAGCTGACATTGGTCCTGCTCCCACAGGTAACTTAACCTATAATTGTAGCCTATAAAATTTGTATTTTGTGAATGAAATTAAACAATTAACAGAAAGTCAGATGTTCAAATTTATGTAACATCATCGCATATCAAACCCAAAGACCTTGTATAATAATATATATGCAAGGTCTTTGTTGAAACTGTCTTCCGTATGGCGTAATAAAATTCATGTTTTAATAAATCTATACAGATATGGCTTCACTGTGTAGCAACATGTTTCGCTGTGAATACATAAGCATTCCTATATAGCTGTCCCCACACAGTTCTTAGTTCTCGGTGTAGTGTGTAATGTAACGATGAAGTACTAAATAAAGTACGAAATTCTACTTCCACACATACATCTTCATCTTCTAAATCCATGTCCATTGTAGGCTACCTGAAAAAATTACATTCCTTCATTCAGATTTGATAACTGCGTTTTCAACAATTCTTCATTTAATTAATGTATTAATCAGGTTGCTGTAATTATATTATAAAATTTGAAATTATATTATGATTTCAGCAGATAATAAAAAGTATTTATGTTATAATACTAAGAGAAAAGTACAGTACATGTAATTAACATTGTTAAACCCTTATTTCGCTTTTCGCAATTGGCATTACTGAATAATAACATCGAATTTCTTTATTGCAGTAATCGATATTCATCTATTTCAACTTCACAATGTCTGAATGAGTTAAGTATTCGTAAATATACAATACTAGCTGAAAGCACCCGGCGTTGCCCGGGTTTTCCTTTCTGATTCTATTTTTAATTAAACTGGTTATTAAATTTTCGGAAATCTCGGAAACCTAACTATACACAACCAAAGCGAATTGTCTTTACTAAGATTTCCTCGTCCATTAAGATGAATCTTTACTTAACGTCACTTACATGAATTAATGAACTCCTTAGCCAAATTCCTGCCAGGGTTAACTCAATTTAAAACAGTTGTAAATCAAGCACCGAAAAGAAAACATATTATGTACCTGACGTTAAACTGTTGTTTTAAATTTATTTATTTACTTGTTTTTATTTATTTGTTTTCATTTATTTATTTATTTATTTATTTATTTATTTATTTATTTATTTATTTATTTATTTATTTATTTATTTATTTATTCTGGTGTAGTTAAGGCCATTAGGCCTTCTCTTCCACAGCGCCAGAAATACAAATAAAGTAATAGAAAAATCAAACTATAAACAAAGTAAAACCCAACGAAAATATAATTCCTTCTCCTCTTTCTGATCAGTTTCAGCATCGAATCAATATACAGTATACATATATAATTTAATTTATATTGGAAGATTTTTTTACCTCTTGACCGCTGTACAGCCACTTATATCATACCCAGTTCTTTTTTTTTTAATATAACTTGAAACTATATCTCATAAATTCAGAACATATGATATTTTTTCTAATTTTATACACAGAATACAGATATATAAACTCGCAATAAGTCATTTTTTAACATAAAGACTAATATTCTGAGAAACGTATAGGCCTACCGATATTTTAGAAGATTTTTATTTCCACAACGCTTAACATACTAATTTTGCAACGTGAACAACAATATTTTGAGAATTAATACAATGTTATTTTCAGTGGGCTTATGTTCATTCACATACTACATTAGCAACATGACAAAAGTATCATTGAATTGCTTATTGATATGTGTAAAATCTTTTTTTTTCACTTCTTTGTATAAAATATAGTTGAGGATGTGAAAAACACGCAGTTTTTAAGTTAACGTCTGCAACTTTGAGCGACTGTCCTTGAGCTTCATTTTAATATGGCCATTACAAATACTAGTGGCATTGAAATTGCAGTTGCTTAAAACTGCATGAGTATCCTAGCAATACGTGGAATAAAAACATCTCCTTTTATTTTTGCAGTTAATATTGCCAATTCTAACGTTTCGTATGAGTTTTTCACACCAATTCTTATTCGTTCATAATTTTGGTGGGTCAATATTACGCAATAGTACTATTGTTTATTCATTATTAAGTAAATTATGTGGTAGCAATTCTTGTAGTTTCAAAGAATTCTAGAATTCAGTTGTATAAAACAGTTTGCTCACTATCTACAAAACTGCATCGAGGAATTCATAATACGATCCTGGACTGCGTAAAGATACTTATTGCATGAATTATCTAGTTTCAGCCTTCGTGATCTGTAACAACAATGTAATTTAATTTCGTGTTAAAATTTCCAAGGCCTCGTGTAAGTCGATGTTGAATATAACAGACAATAATAAAAGAACAATTGACTGTAGAAGATTTTGTATTTTAATATTATACATGAAGATTTGATCTATTTATATTTATTTTTTATAATTTTAATTAATTTAACTTCCATTTGCACAATTTTAATGTAGCCTATGTTCTTCTCCTGGTTATGAAGGTTAAATGTGCAAACTTTGGCACATATTGGTCAAAGCGTGTAGATTTGTATAGAGAACATACGCACATACATACATACATACATACATACATACATACATACATACATACATACATACATACATACATACATACCCACATTCAATTTTATATATTAAGATTAACATTTTGTGATCGAATTTTAGGGATATATTATTTACATTTTTATTTTATTCACAAAATAGTCCTAATAAATGTCACTTGAGGTCTGAGATTACTACAGATAAAGAATGAACTATTCGGAGTATAATTTCTTTAATTAGCTAATATTCTGAAGCTAAAAATGTGTTGTGAATTCCATAATTGATAGGCTTCGTAAGAATTTTTTTTTTCGATTTTTAACTAAAATTACATTTTATTACGCATTTATCAAACAATTGTTACAAATCACATCACTCTTGTAAATTCTTCAATACTGTACATTAGGATGCATAATTAAACTGTAAAAATAATGAAGTTCCTAAAGTCGTATGATTTGTAATAATTTTTTATAAGTGCGTAAGAATGATGTCATTTTTAGTTAAAAATTGAAAAACAAAATTTGTACAAAGCAATTAACAACAAATTTTAGCTTCAGAACACTAGCCAATTAAAGAAATGATGCTTCTGAATAGTTCATTCTCTATTTGTAATATTCTTTTACGCTTAAAACTAAAGAGAAAAGGTAAGCCTATTTTAGAAACAACTTCAAATTAGTGCAACTAAAAATATTGAGATTCAACAAACAGTAAATAATAACAATAATAATAATAATAATAATAATAATAATAATAATAATAATAATAATATTAATAATAATTATTATTATAATACTAATAAATAATAATGATAATAATAATAATAATAGTAACTAAATTCAAAATATGAAATGTATAGGCTTAAACAGACACAATTTTGAACTTAGAGTTGCTAAATTATGTGCTATATTAAAATCGAGAATTTTTTGATATAGGCGTCTTAGGAACTGAAGAGACGTCAAGAAAATTCTTAATGCATTGAAAGCAAGACTTAGTTACATACTCTTCTCAATCAGGGTTCTGAAATTCCTGAAAACTTTTCGCTCCTTTTTCCGTACACTTAAGGTTTCATAGCACACGCTTTTAAGGGAACCAGATCACGGCTTCCAGATCGAAACCATCGCCCTGCTACCTATTACTGAAACTTATTTCGAGAGAAAATCCATCCAAAATTGAATAACACCCCAAGACGTGCTTAAAGGTTATAGGATGAAGGTACAAGTCAACACATATATCCAGTATATACACTCATAGTTGCATCGACGGCACAAGATAACGCTTTCAATTGAAACAAGTAGAAGCCTTGCCTTAATAAAGCTGGAATATTTATCAATTTATTTATTTATTTACTCTGGCGGAGTTAGGGCCATCAGGTCTTCTCTTCCATACCACCAACAATTCAATACAACTACAAGAAAAAATTATACTCTAATGCTAATAATCTACTGTAATCTACTGAATATGACATTAAAAAGCAACTGAACGTACAAGTATAAATTGAAAATAATAAAAATCAATCCAACATATGAAATGATGCAAAAAAGAAAACAAAAAGTAAAAACATATACAACAAATACAGACACAAAATAACAGTGACACTCAGCATCATTGTTATTAACAAAGGGACAATAAGCTGTTCTAGTATCCTGGTACAAAGATAAGAGAAATGGTTAACCTAACAAAAGGAAATTATTGCCAAAATACTAAAGATAAAGGCTTCGGCATAAATCTAGCAACTTCTCAGAAACGGATTTCATGAGATAAAACATACTTTTCTAGTTTACTTTTAAACTGTGACAGTGTCCGGCAATCCCTGACGTCACTAGGTAACGAATTCCAGAGGCGAGGTAATGATACAGTGTAGGAGGATGAGTATAGGGAAGTTCTGTGACGAGGAATAGAGAGGAGAGATTGATGCTGATTTCGTGAAGTAGTTAGGAACTGAAAGCGTGAAGACAAGTAATTTGGAGAAGAGTTATGTAAAACTTTGTATAGAAGTAAAAGTGCATGTATGATTCTTTGTTCCTTTAGACAAGCCCACGAGAGCAGTTCAAGAGAAGGTGTTACATGGTCAAATTTCCGAATGTTACAGACGAATCTTATACATACATTATGAACACGTTGCAATCTCTCATTTAAGTTAGAACTTAAGTTTTTTAACAAGAAATCACAGTAATCGAGATGTTGCATTACGAGAGTCTGTATAAGATTATTTTTTAATATTAATGGTAGAAAGGATAGAGCAGCGACAATATTTTCTTGCATGTATGGGTATAAGTATCATACAAGCAAAACTCAGCTCGAACTTCTCGCGGCGCGCATGCTATCCCCTTCTTACCCCCCTGCAGTAGGCTTGAGATAAGATAAGATAATAACTGCCTCCCATTGGAGGTAGCCCAGAAGGACTCAGTATACTCTCCTACATGAATTTTACAATATTAAATGTTTACATAAATTTTGTAGAAAGAAAGAAAATTAAAATAAACATATATGAATATAAAGTGAATAAAAAAAATTAAACAGAGTGAATATGATGACTCAGAATTTGGCAAGACCGTTTCAAAACTGAAGTTATGATGTCAGCAGTAAGTGTCTGTGGTAGTTCAAAAGTCTTCCTGAAGCTTTGAAAGAACTTGGGAATCACACCACGAGCTCCAATAAGAAGACCAATCACCTCAATGTCTTCAAGCTGGTATTTTGCTTTGAAGTAATCAACTGTTGGCAGATAAATGTTGATATTTTCTTGATTGAGATCCTCCGGCTGGCTACTCCCCGTTTCAATCCTTATGGTAGGATCAATTATATATCCTTTCTTGGTAGTCTGGGAATACGCTATGATGTCAATACGTCTAGAGGAGCCATTATTAGCAAATCAAAAAACTTCCTCTTCTACTATCCAAGACTTTTTTCTTAAAGCAGTTGCAATTAAGGATCGAACATGATGGTGTCTGGCATTTCGGAGGAGTAACACTGACCTTGGACGTGGGCAAGGGTTTCAGTCTCCGGACAGCCATGTCTGCATCGGGATCCGTCCAAAGAGCGACCAGGTACTCCTCTAACTGCTGCTAAATTGGCATTCATTTTGAGGCAGGTTACCCATTCAGATGTAGATAGTCCAGACTTATTAAAAATCCAGGCGTTGGCTTTAGGTACTTGGCTGTACAATTCTACACCTCTGCCTCTTCCAGGCATTACTTTCCATGATTCGAATTCTGCATTTCTTAATTCCTCTCTTAATTTCCTAGTCGCAGATTTACGAAGTTCAACTGGACAAGGGAGACTTAGATGTTGACAGGAAGAATTAAGTTCAGACATCAAAGGTCGCATACTATTTACATAAGGATTTTCATTTAATATTAAAGTGATGCAGATGTTGCAGTGTTGCAAGAACGCTTCCCATGATGCTCTGACTAGTCCCAAACCTCTGTAGTTTTTGCTTGCATATAACATACTGGGAACGGTAGCGTAAGTCATCTGCGCGAGACAGTCATGCCCGCTGGTTTCTACGCACTGAGTTTTTCTTGTTGGATGCCTGTAACTTGAGTGTGCCAGTTAAGATAATTAATTATCCATAAAGATTCCAAGATTTTTTACTGTTTTACTGTATTCAATAATTGTACAATTAGGCATGATGCTAGGCAAATTCTTACAGTCTACAGTACTAAGAAGACGATGATGACCAATCACTATTGCCTGAGATTTCTCTAAGTTCGGCCTCAATCCAAAGTTATAAGCCCACATCGAAATAGTGTTAAAGTCTTCATTAAGTCTATGGTGACTATTATATCAAAGGAAAGCTAACTGAAGAAAAATTTTAGATAAAAGAAGCAGATTCGTGACGAATATATTGTTCTTCATTTTGCTCTCTTCTATTTTAAATAATTTTATTTATCTTAAACTTTTATTCGAAGATTATATTGTTATATGCGTCATATATTATGTAAAGAGTATAATTTTTAGATAAAGGTGAGTTCTCTTAAAACAGAACAAATTACGTTCATTCGGAAAAAGTGGCACATATTCATGAGAATATATATCAAATATTCCATTATAATTTAATAAAGCTGCTATACTTTCTGTCAGTTTGTTTCAGCGAGGAAAAATGTCGTACCTTTTAATGCTATAACATGAAATCAATTTTCTTGCTATAGCCTCTTGCACACAGGAAATTTCATAGAGTTAATTGCATTGAGAGCTCTCTGCTTTCCAGCTACTTCGTGCTGGCCATTAGAGGGTTCACAACTTTCATTTACCAAGTGGCACCAGCACTGTCACTTTTTAACGTAACAGACCTTTTCGCTTGAATTATACGCAGCACAAAATTAAATGCCATTATGTGTCGCAAATTCATAAAGCCATCTTAATCAGGAGTGGTTAAGTCATTTTATATTTTTGCTCAGAATTAAAGCAAGTAATAAGCTCTTATCATCCAGTCTGCTGTCCAAAAATCTGAAAGTTAGAATTTATAAAACAGTTATATTACCGGTTCTTCTGTATGGTTGTGAAACTAGGACTCTCACTCTGAGAGAGGAACATAGGTTCAGGGTGTTTGAGAATAAGGTGCTAAGGAAAATATTTGGGGCTAAGCGGGATGAAGTTACAGGAGAATGGAGAAAGTTACACAACACAGAACTGCACGCATTGTATTCTTCACCTGACATAATTAGGAACATTAAATCCAGACGTTTGAGATGGGCAGGGCATGTAGCACGTATGGGCGAATCCAGAAATGTATATAGAGTGTTAGTTGGGAGACCGGAGGGAAAAAGACCTTTAGGGAGGCCGAGACGTAGATGGGAGGATAGCATTAAAATGGATTTGAGGGAGGTGGGGTATGATGATAGAGACTGGATTAATCTTGCACAGGATAGGGACCGCTGGCGGGCTTATGTGAGGGCGGCAATGAACCTTCGGGTTTCTTAAAAGCCATTTGTAAGTAAGTAAGTAATAAGACATATTTATAGGTCCTAGCAAAAATTCAGAATTATCTGTATATTACATTTGGGACTAAGAGCATTAAGCCTTTAGGGGAAGACACGTTCTTACGAAATTTCGGCAGTGTATGGAATCGATTCCTACCCAGTATCGTGATGAATTTGGGGAACTATGATCAATAGTGCAATAGTGAAATCCAGTTTCGAAAACTAGCTACAATGGCTGGGAGAATAATCGTACTGGTCACACGTTTCACCAGTATTGATTGGATGATCGTTCATCTCTGTTGTGGCATGTGGTCGTCAGGCCAGCAGTCGACTAGTCGGCCAAGGCACTTCATGGACTGTCGCATTACGTCTAGGACCATACGCATGTCAGCATGATGTTTTTTGTTACGTTTTTGTATACATAACATTGTTAATTCAATTTTGTGTCTTGACTTTTGCAGATCTTGTACTTGTTTTCAAAATATTGCTAAGGTTTTGTGTATTGCCTATTTTTTCCAATTCGAGCATCATTGACCCTTACATTATCACAGACCGGAAGAGACATCTGAAAGAAAATAAAGGAAATTTGAGGGCAAAAATATATTTCTCTTGGAGCCGTTTATCCTGGCAATATATAATTTAACATGATTTCCGCATCAAACGAAATAATGCTCAATATTTCTGTTAGGCTGCAAATATACAATCAAAATAATAATGATAACAAGCGAAACGAGAATAAAATTTAATAAAATCGTGGCACTGCCAGTGTTACTATGTGAAGCTAAAAACTGAATACTCATAGAACACTTTTAAGAATCCATACTATATAAATGGGATTTTCAGAGGAAAGTAAAGGGACGCACAAAAAGACCATATTCAGAATTAAAATACCAACAAACTAGCAGTGGGAGCGTTGAATGTAACACTACAGAAAAGTGTAACATTTGAGTGAAACTTGCAAAAAGAATACAAGCTACAAGATTTTCTAAGTTAAGACATCTTTGATTATTACAAAACGGAAGTAATACAAAGAATAAAATTAACCCTTAACCGGTTTTGAACCCACACACTCAGGTCTAAAATCAAGAAAGACAACCATTAAATGACATGTAAATGTTTAGGTGTTTTTCTTGAATCGAGAAAAGTTTTGGGTACAATTGATCATCCCATACCTTTCAATAAATTAGAAAACATGGATGTCAATGGAATAATCCTAAATTTATTTAAATCATATTTAAGTAATAGAACCCAGGTAACTAAAATTCATAATACATTTACTGATATCAAAATATAAAATTAGGTGTACCACAAGGTACCATTTTAGGGCCAATTTTATTTTTGCTATATATATTTATATATTATATTTTAAATTATTTGTTAAAAGTTAATTTACGAAAATATAGTGGCATTCTGTATTTACATGCTGACGGCACAGGTGTAATTTATAGCGGTTCAACGCTATTGTATACGAAAATGCAAATAATGGTATAAATGTTATTAAAAATGGCTACATTGCAATTTTCTTTCCCTAAATGTTTCCAAGGCTACTTTCATCCCATTTTCCTTAAACGCAAGTGATTTACAACAATTAAAATCTTGTAATAAATTAAATGTAATAATTCGTAATGCTGGTTGTTCAATTTTAATGATGATTGCAAATGACCTATTCTGAAGGAATCTACTCAAGTGAAGTACGGTACTTAGGAATTATTATTGGCCAGCATTTAAGGTGTAATCAACATAATTATTTCTTATTTACGTAACAGACTTCTTCGCTCTTACACCCTACAAATATTCTGCGATTAGTTTATTTAGGTTTGGTTCAATCTGTCATCCAGTATGGTACAATCGGATGCAGAGGAGCAACAAAATTTACACTTTCTCCGTTCATATTGCTTCACTGGAATAAATCATAGCCAGAATTACGGACCAAGCTTATGCAATTCTATTTTCATAATAAATCCTGACTTAGGTTATTTTGGGTTTATTAATTTCAGAAAAAATTAGGCAAATTATTTAGTAGTCATGTCCATTTTTCCTTTTTTCGTTTTCTTAATTTCAATATACCGATACTATTTATTAATTCCAACTTACATTCCGTCCTTGATTTGATTCTGTAATTTTATCAACAGTAATCTCACTAGAGGTTTTGATTTATCTAGAGAAAATGAAAACTCGAGTGGGATTTAATTGACTATTACACGATTAGAAGAAAGTATATAAAGATTAGAAGAAATAAAGTATCTAATACAATAAAATATTAATTAACTTCCGAAAATACTACACTGTCTTCAGATGAATTATTGAACCATCTCATCATTACAAATATTTCGCTAGATGGCAGAAATGTGTTATGATCAGCTGTTCTCTTTTTACCAGTTGTGTCAACTATACAATCTTCATTGAGCTCTGTGGACTATTACTAATCAAGAAGGCTTTGTTTATTCAGTTTCATTTTTATTAAAACAGTTGCATTCCACTTCAATTATCAATATATATTAAACAATTTCTATTAAGTGACTATCCATAATCTCATATAGCAGAAGCTATAACATAATCTAAACAATATCTATTTGTTTAGTTATTTAACGACGTTGTCTCAACCACTAGGTTATTTAGCGTCGATGAGATTGGTGATAGCGAGATGGTATTTGGCGAGGTGAGGCCGAGGATTCGCCATAGATTATCTGGCATTCACCTTACGGTTGGGGAAAACATCGGAAACAACCTAACCAGGTAACCAGCCCAAGCGGGGATCGAACCCGCGCCCGAGCGCAACTTCAGACCGGCAGGGAAGCGCCTTAATCGACTGAACCACGCCGGTGGCTCCTAAATAAAATAAACAAATAAATGATAGAGAAGTTTCAATTAAGAATGATAAAAATAAACATGATTAATTTTTAAAGGTACTATAATTATTGAAAGCACAATGTTAGCAAACAAAGAAACAAATGTTAGGGAGGTGATAAACAAACAAATGCTAGAAATATGATAAAACAAATGCTAGGGAGGTAATAAAAACTCTAGAATAAGCAGCCATGATACAAAAAAGAAAAGAGGTTGGCAGCCGAGTACAAGATCTGGCTCAACATTGACAGAATTAAAATTCAAATGGGAGGTTTGAAGAAGTCGGAAGCACCCCAAAAGACAAAGGGTGACCGTTTACTTCCAAATACAGCGTTTTTGGTGCTACGAGACGTGAGGAAGTCTCAAAGTAGTGCTTATTCACTTACAAATGGGTTTTAAGGAACCCGAAGGTTCATTGCCGCCCTCACATAAGCCCGCCATCGGTCCCTATCCTCAGCAAGATTAATCCAGTCTCTACCATCATATCCCACCTCCCTCAAATCCATTTTAATGCTATCCTCCCATCTACGTCTCGGTCTCCCCAAAGGTCTTATTCCCTCCGGCCTCCCAACTAAAACTCTATATGCATTTCTGGATTAGCCCATGCGTGCTACATGCCCTGCCCATCTCAAACGTTTGGATTTAATGTTCCTAGAGTCGACGCCAATTCGGAAGGCGGTTGTCTGCTAGCGTTTGCGTCGAGAGAGACAGATAGAGAGAGCAAGGCAGCGTACAACATTGCCACATCGTACTTCACGAGCACGTGCAATACAAATAGTGCAGGAGAGAATTTAAATTATCAAAAAACAATAATGACCTTAGCCGTTGATTACTGTAAGCATGACACCAAACAAACCCTCTTTCCTTCACTAACAATATTCTTTGCACGATTCTCAATTCCACACCACATGCTTCTGCAGTCGTTTCTTGCATGTTGGCAACGTTGCTGCCAGCATCAAGATGGCCGGCAGCGTTCTGCTCGTTAACGTTTTTAAAATAATTATACATCTTAAACACTATTTTTCGCGTCTACTTGTGTAATACTTGTCTTTTTACAGTCTCTTCGTCCATTTATTTACCTTACATACACACAGTAAATGTTAGTTTTACTTATTCAATGTATTGAAACACTCGCACGTGAACAAATGAACTCGGGAAGTGCTTGTTATAGACTGATTCTGATTGGTTCTACTGTACAAGCTTGTGACGTCACATACCAGAAATGCTACGGCGCATATAGAACTAACCGCCTTCCGAAATGCCGTCTAGTCTAATTATGTCAGGTGAAGAATACAATGCGTGCAGTTCTGCGTTGTGTAACTTTCTCCATTCTCCTGTAACTTCATCTCTCTCTTAACCCTAAATATTTTCCTAACAACCTTATTTTCAAAAACCCTTAATCTCTGTTCCTCTCTCAAAGTGAGAGTCCAAGTTTCACAACCATACAGAACAACCGGTAACATAACTGTTTTATGAATTCTAACTTTCAGATTTTTTGACAGCAGACTAGATGACAAAAGCTTCTCAACTGAATAATAACAGGCATTTCCCATATTTATTCTGCGTTTAATTTCCTCCCGAGTGTCATTTGTATTTATTACTGTTGCTCCAAGGTATTTGAATTTTTCCACCTCTTCGAAGGATAAATATCCAATTTTTATGTTTCCATTTCGTAGAAAATTCTGATCACGAGACATAATTGAATCGCCTCATGCAGAAAGGGCTTGAGTCACAAATTTGGGGGGGGGGAAACAAGATATCGATGGAAATCATATCTTTATGGGTGGCTCCATTGGTCTGTGCAGAAAGGTATTCAGTCCAATGCTTGGAAAGATAGAAACTAAAGCGTCAGGCTCAGAGTTCTATGCAGAAAGGAATATAGTGCATAGAATGTACTAATGGATTGAAGCCCTTTCTGCATGGGGCGATTCAATTATATACTTTGTCTTTTCGGGATTTACTTCCAAACCTTTAGCTTTACTTGAAGTAGTGCTACAGTATGTAATATTGTTTGGAAATTGAGAGAGATTGGATGTCGTCTTAAGGTGAGCGTTCACTACATTGTATCGCACTCATCGGACGAATCGCATGGATCGGAAAAGGACAATCTTTGCTGTAATTGTTATGTAACCGCGTTCACTACATCGTATCGCACGCATCTCCTCTCGGCAAATCCGTCCACGTTTCTCGGATGAGCAACTTTTCCGATGCGTGCGATCATGGCCTTCTTTAATAAATCAATTTTAATTGCTCAACTGTTACTATTATGTTGTGTCATGTTCAGTGTCGCGCCAAAATGGTAGACGGAAAACTTATTTCGCTTGTAGAAAATTGCGAAGAATTATATAATTTGAGGCATTCCCATTACAATAATTAAGTCATTTCTTACATGTATATTATGTAACCAATATTTATTTCGTTTCTTCCTCTTCAATTAAGAAGCATGAAGCAATTACAAATTCTTATTCGCTAACAGTCATAATTAATAGACCCAACCTCAACTCCTCTGTTTTCAGCAATGTCAATATCGTACGACGTCATGTTTCAAACAGCTGATAGGGGCGATGAGATGGAGCCGTTACAGTGAACGCACTGCACTTAAAATATCCGTTGCTTGCGATTCGTACGAGGAGTGCGATACGATCGCTTACCTTTACAGTGAATAATCTCGTTTTAAAATTGAGAAAGACTTGAAGTAGTGTTAGAGTGCATTATTTTGTTTGAAAATTGAGAGAGAATGGATGCAGAATTGCTTAACGATAAAAATGCAAAACAGGCCCCCTGTACTCCTCTTGGTCCTCGTTGAAGAACGTGAGAGGAAAATTACTGGGTAGGCTATGGTCAGTTTTTGCTTCTTTGAGACAACATTGATGAGCTACATCTCATATATTGCCACTAGCAAGCCTAGTAAACAAAAAAGAAAGTAAATGGAAGCTTATTCAATATCGTACTGACCGATGTTACTAGAGCTAGCATGACTTTGATGACAATACACCAAAATTATCAATCCCTGTAAGTTACACAACTGTGCGTAGTGAGCAGGCAACCCGACGCATCATCGATCAGGTCCGCTGTAATTGAAATTCAGGCAAAACAGCGGCGCGTAAGAGTTCTGCTTGCTTATTGAACGCGCATGGCGGCCCTCTTCGAATTAACGGTTGTATCAGCTGACTCTTCAGTGCGCTGTCAAAGTCTCTGAGGGCCGGACCCAACGTGGGATCAATAACACGGCGGGAATCGCGTTCCCGTAAGGAAAACAGAGAGCTCACAACAAGGCTTGCATTTGTAGGCTTTCATCTCCTAACAGAGCACATCGGTTAACTGACAGATTTTCACCAGGTGTTTTATTCGCAGAAAAGTACGTAGCTGAGGCATCGGTTCAAATTCTAGCGAGCTAAGACTGGTTCACAATAAACCGGGAACGGAAACGACAACGAGAACGAGAACGGAAATATTTGAAATACATATATTTTAACAATATTTCAGTTCTCGTTCTCGTCGTTTCCGTTCCCGGTTTATTGTGAACCAGCATTTAGTCATCATTAGAGCTCAGATTTGTATGACGTCACACTCGTATTTTTATTCTGGTATCTTTTCACTAACTTAAGTTAAACTAAACGCATTTTCAAGCATTTCTTAACACGATGGCACAGTTTCATTAGTCATACACATGGGTGGACAACTCGTGCTCTCAAAGTGTCAACACAACCTCAGTGCAGCTAGAACGGACTCTGTACTAGCTATAGTGTCTGTATGCGGTTCTTGCAACACGCAAGTTCGCTCGCGCTCTAGTAAGTGGAGGCTCGTTTTAAGTGAAAAAACATTTCCCTTTAGTGATGAGTCAAAAGAGAAAGATTTTTTTATTAAGAAGCGAGACAAAGCTTGTATTATGTTCTATTATACTTCCTTACGCATGACATTTTATGTTACAAATAAACACAGTGAAGGTTTTAGTAAAGAAATTCTGTCTAGATCTGCTTTAGAACAGTTAAAGATAAAAATGGGATATCAACAAGGTGAGACTGATATCAAATATCGTTAGCACGTTGTGCGTGCGAGTTACAGAATTGTATGAAATATGGTCGACTAGCTAAGAGCATTTATGGAACAATTTGAAATGTGGCAATATCATGTAGAACATAGACAACTTCATTTTCTTTGACTATAAACAATCTTGAAGAGTAATAAGAAAATCTTCTTATCAGATATAAGAACCTACTTCAAAACCTCCAGCAGAATTCACTAGTAGGCCTAAGTTTGGAGAAACAGTGACAATTGACAAGGAATCGAGATTTTTCTGAAATTCTTTTGGCTTACAGCTGATAGAAAATCCTGAAAGTTTATAGATTGAATTGACAAATCTACAGAATAACACGCCACTCAGATTCCAACAAAATCAGGAATCGAACTGTTTGTAATGCTGCCTAAGTCAGAATTTCCAAATATACTCTTTGCTTCCATATACTGTATACTGTATGTGCTTGAGGCAGAATTTAATACAAAAAGGAAGTGTAAAAGCTCTCAATGTAGAGAAAGAGCTCAGAAGTAAGTTTATTTCATTTTCAGTGATATGTAAAAAATTACTTCCCTGAATTTGAGATTACGACTTGGTCGCGTTGTATAATTCTGACCTCGGTTTACATTAATCTAGTTCAATCTGATCTAAGTTATGAAAAGTGAACGTTGCAAGACAGTAACACGAATTACGAAAATCGTTTGCCCATTGGATAATATGGAACAATGCGATCAAGTAGCCCGTGATAGTGTAGTGACTGCAAGGGACGAATAATTGAGGCATTGACATGGGAAAGGTCGTAACTGCCAAAAATTCGAATTTTTAGGTTTTTCATTGAGAAGGTAGTAAATGGCCATGCCAATGGCACAGAGAAGGTAGTATGTCCGTATGTAATGAGACGAAGTTGGAAACGTAGTCACTAGATGTTGTAAGTTGTATGTGCACAGCTGTTGGCGCGGAGAAGGTAGTAACTCCTTTTACATCAGAGTGTGTCTAGACAAATATGGGCTGATAACTGTGCAGGGCAGAATAAGAATCGGATGATTCTAATGGTCCTGATTTACATTATTGCCAAGAAACATTTTGATTCATTGGACTTGAAATTCCTGGTTTCAGAACATTCCTACATGACATGTGATAGGGAATTTGGCATCATAGAGAAAAGAAAAAAAAAGATGCAGGACCATGGTTCCAGAAGAGGTAAGTCCTAATAATGTAATAATGATGAAGGATGAGGATTTCTTCGACTTTTCTGCAGGATGTGACAAGTTTTTGAATACAACTCCTATCAAAATCAGCACCCTCAACTGAATTAGACTCTCAAGAGCTGATTTTGCTCTAATAAAAACAAGACAGTCATTTAATGACCTTGAAATGTGGACAGAGCACAGGATTTTTAAGAAAGGACAGTCATTAACGTCAATCACTAACTTGCAGTGCTTGCAACGCCTTGAAAGAAGACCAGTCGTCCCTGATGTCAAAAAGAGAGACTTGTTATCTATGTTAGACTTCCTCGATGAAAAGTATCATGCATTTTACCGAAAAATTTATGCATAATGTATAAATAACGTTAATTCTCAGTTTGGCTAAGGAGTGATTTCAATGTTGTATTTTCATAAAATAGGATTTCACAGATAAATCTGTGCCAGACTTTTCAACATGAGTTTATGCCTTTCATTTAAAGTAGTTTCTGTAATAATGTAAGTGAGAAAGTGTTCATGAATTTGTTTTTTGCTTCCCCTGAAAAATTTTGTTTTTGGCAGTTACTACCTTTCCCATGTCAGCGCCTCAATTTATGGATTGGAATGTAACAAAAAAAACAACAATCTGCAAATTTATCGCGAAAAGAAATGGGCGAATAGATATACTTCTGCTAAAATATATAAACATGATAGAAAAACAAAGACCGAAACAGTTACTTCCAAATCTAAAGAAAAAAAGTAGAAAGAAATTGTAACTGAATTCAATGCTAGGAATGTAATTTAAATTTTATATTCTCCCACACCACACACGAGACTGATGTCTAATGTCTGATTTTCTTTGCGCTATTTCATAACCAAATGAAAGTGAGAGATGAAATAACTTTACACATATAGGCCTATATGCGGTACATATTAAGTATTAATTATTCCGTAAGGTACACATTTTTTATTGCTTACACATTTGTTTTTTCTTGTTCATAAACTTGAAATTTGTTATGTTATTAACGATTTCAAGCATGTTTATTTCTAAATGATAAGCAATAACAGGCATTTAAGGGGTTAGGTACAGCTTACAGCAGTAAAATTTTGGAAATATTCAACATTTTTTTCCCTCCATTACTGTATCTTGTACAATAATGAAAATTAGTACGTGTAAAACACTGTCCTGCTATATGAGAAAAAAATATTTTTACGATTTAAGAAAATTAATTACACTTTTTTTTTTTTTTTTTTTTTTTTTTTTTTTTTTTTTTTTTTTTTTTTCAAAATTCAGTTCACTATGCAGTGATGAAGCGTTTGCCACATAACTCAAAAACTATACAACATTCTCTGATGAAATTTTTTGTGTTAAAGATGTTATGTTTTATTTAACGACGCTCGCAACTGCAGAGGTTATATCAGCGTCGCCGGATGTGCCGGAATTTTGCCCCGCAGGAGTTCTTTTACATGCCAGTAAATCTACTGACATGAGCCTGTCGCATTTAAGCACACTTAAATGCCATCGACCTGGCCCGGGATCGAACCCGCAACCTCGGGCATAGAAGGCCAGCGCTATAACAACTCGCCAACCAGGTCGACAAATTTTTTGTGTGTATCCATGCATGTCATACCTATAATATGATGCAAGATCACTTCTCTACCTTTGATAGATAGTCTGATAAAAAATAAATTCATTTAAAAATGGTCAAATATCAGTATTTCCTTTTAACACAAAATAAAAAAAAACATTATTTATTAAGGAATGTAATTGAAAGAGCATGATATTGTAAACATGAGTTTCAGCAATAAAATAAAAGAGCGAGAACATGATAAAGTTAACAAGTTTATGAGTTATGAGGGAAACGCTTCAACACTGCACAGTGAACTGCCACCATACTGAATTTTGAAAAAAAATCTATATATATATATAAATATTTTTTTAAATCGTAATTTTTTTTTCATATAGCAGAAGGACAGTGTTTTATCACATACCAATTTTCATTATTGTACAAGATAAAGTAATGCAGGAAAAAATGTTGAATATTTCCAAAAATTTTACTGCTATAAGCTGTACTTAGTCCATTAAAATACGTAAACATTACAGTAAATAAAAGGGCCGATTCACATACTTCCAAATCTAAAGAAAAGACGTGAAATAAATTTTAACTGAATTCGATGCTAGGAATATAATTGAAACTTTTACTGTATGTCATCTCACACCACACACGGGAATGATGTCTGATTTTATTTACGTTATTTCATGACCAAATGAAAGTGAGAGATGGAATAACTTTACAAACAAACATGTAGCACATATGACGTATTAATTATTCCGTGAGGTACACATTTCTCATTATTTACACATTATTTTTTATTTTATAAGCTAGAAACTCATTAAATGAACAAAAATTCCATGCTTGTTTATTTTTAAATGATGTACAATAATAAAGGTTTTGTATTTAGGATGTAGGCTAATATTTCTCATTACTGATATTCATAACCTCACTTCTCTAAATCATAAACTCCACAACCTTTAACCAATGTTATTCAAATAACTATAATTCAAAATAGATAGTATTCACCTCAATAAAGTTGTTCTGTACGATTAAGGTACATGAAAATTCTTGCCTTATGCTTCAGAAATAGTTAAATATTAAATGTGAAATTCAAGGAGATTAATCGCAAAAAATTCGAGAGTTAAATATGGACTTATATTGAGATAACAACTTAGATTAGCGTTTATACAACAGAAAAGGTGGGTTCATCTTGACTGACAGCCATTTTTAACCCTTAATCTCGGTTCAGAAGCTTTATACAACTGGTCCTAAGTGAATTATATTCAAATATGTGTAATTGTTTTCTGTTAGATCCACAATTGTTACAATAGTAGCCTAAAGATGGAACATACCAACGGAAGATAAAAGCTGATGATAAAGACACAGGGACATCATATTATTTTTACTAACATTTCTAATATTAATCTGGGTATACCTTTAGATTATCGGTTGAGAATCGAAAACACCGTTTGCTACCCCCTTCCATGACTGAAGTTCGATGATACTGGCGTAAAATACAAACAGATCACTTTACTAGGATAGGATGGAAGAAAAGTAATTCATCTATTTACGTAAATTAGGAAATATCGAGATTTTGAGTTTGATAAATTTCATTAGGTTTTTGTTTAATCAAAATACAGTACTGTATTAACAATAAGTGATTTACTCACGAACTGAGATATCCATTCGGACGTATTCATTATGCAGTGTATATTATAATGTCTACAGCACATTAGCGTACAATATAGAGAATGAAGTTAAATTGAAAAATAATCATAATATGGATATTTAAACACATTTTTGAAAATGGTGGCATTCCTTTCGATACAGGCTTTCTTTTGTGCACATTCCAGCACTATAGACTATTACACCTAATTCCAATTACCAGTTTCGTCCTTCGTACTAGTAACTCATGTTGAAATAATTCTGTATCTACTCCAGAGACCTGCAAGAGAGCGAGCGCGGGATATCGTTATCAGTCCAGGAAGGCATTGACTGAATGAATAGCGATCATATACGAATAGTTCCGATAAATCACGAAGTAAGGCAACACACCGAGCGATCGGGTCTGACGACGAGCGCTCGGTGTTCATGAGTGCTCTTCCTGTAGCAGTAAGCAGTAGGTGAATTGTAGGCTTGTCTAATCAGTACGTTTCATCAAAACGAATGTTGAAGATGATTCAATAGTATCGACGTCGATCTCAAGCAGAGGCTCGGACACCGTCTCTGTTGATGGTAAAAGATTACAAGACACGATGTCAAAAGTATATGCCGAAAATAAAGTTAAATCAGCAGAGTCAGAGTAGTGGAAGAAAAGGGAAAGCAGTTACCTACTAGCTCTGCTTGGACTAAATTCGGAGAAGTAAGCGATAAGAATACCTTAAAGTACATAGGATTGTCCACACCTGTGGAGTAACGGTCAGCGTGAAACCAGGTGGCCCGGGTTCGAATCCCGGTCGGGGCAAGTTACCTGGTTAACGTTTTTTCCGGGGTTTTCCCTCAACCCAATACGAGCAAATGCTGGGTAACTTTCGGTGCTGGACCCCAGACTCATTTCACCGGCATTATCACCTTCATTTCATTCAGACGCTAAATAACCTAAGCTGTTGATAAAGCGTCGTAAAATAACCTACTAAAATAAAAATATTCCCAAGTTAATGAGTAAAGTTCATATTACGTTCGAGATGAAACAAAATATATCGCTACTAATTTATTATTTGCATTTCATACTTCGATAGACATTTTTAGTTGTCACGTATTAAATGTAATTTCTCGGTTTTATATACATGTTATAGTAATATAACCAAACATTTCATTTGCATTTACAATATTATCACGATTAAATTTGTGTCTCAGTTTGTTTTTGAAGTTAAATGTTACACTGAGTAGGAATGAAATATATTTATACAGAAAATCATTTCAGGCTTTTTCAATCTAAGCAAAGAAAAATATGTAATTAATTAAATTTCCACTAAAATATATAATTGTTGAAAACAATCGAATGATTTCTATGATTATTCCATTGTAGGATTAAATCATTCGAATGCATGAATGAATTGTTCAATAACATTGCAGTATGTTGATTAGTCATTCTATACGTAGGCCTATAGCCTGAGAGCAGCGCTCTTTTTTCTTATCACCATGTAGGTCAGGTGTTTAATTTAATAAAGATCAGGGTCAGATACTGGGGCTGTTAGAAGAGTCAGTACGCTACAACCACACAGAACATTCGAAGCTTATCATTATATTTTTGCGTCATATGATTCTGAACTCGAAGCTCTTATCATTATCTTAAAATGGAACATATTCTGTTATGCGAGTACATATTTTGTGTAACTTCATACGGCTTGTTGTGGTGGTAAGCAAAATCAATGAATAATCAAGTGATATTGCTTATATGTCTATTATTTCGAATGGTTTTGATAATCAAATGAATGCATTCGATTTTTACTAATGCTGAACTACGTAGTACTGTAGCATACTGCTTCGCGGACAGTGGTTGAAGCGAGCGCTCGTTCCGACATGGGAGCGATCCCCCGGGCGAGCTCGAGCGAGCGCAGGCCAAACCCGAGCTCGAGCGATTACACACGAAGTGCATTCGGTAAAACCGATCTCAGATATCGTTAAGCATCGCTCTCTTGCAGGTCTCTGATCTACTCTATAAAAGAGTACCTTACGTACTGTAAATTCAATCTTCATTTTTGCCCGGTCCGAAAAGATAAAATTACTCAGGCATGCTATCTACTGTCCGTCCAAGTGGTTTTGTAGCAGGGTCGTAGAAATGGATGAAATCATGTGACAGTTCATTACTTAACGAGGCTCTTTTATTTAAGTTATTTTAAATAGTTGTATAATATTACGTAGACGTCCAGTTTCTAACAGAAATTAATGTTTTCAGAAAAGAGCTTAGACAGCCCAGTCACTAGCCTACAGAGGGGCTAGCAGAAGCGGGTGGGGGAAACCGGGATGCGACGTAGGCAAACTGACGACAGTACCTGTGCGAAAATATGATTCAATATTGAAAGCTCTTTCGTCACTGGAAAACAATAACGTACTATACTCACTAACTCAGTACTGTTTACTATCACCGTAAGGCGACTTTGATTGCATACGCGGCCTTGGTTCTGCGTGGAGGACGGTTGGAAGTTTACTAGTAGAGGAGGTGGGAGTGAAGTACATTAAAAAACTCAGGTATAATAACAGTTGAAGGAAAAATAGAATCATGTCTCTGTACAAGTGACTATGATAATGATAATGATGATAGTTGAAATACAGCTTTCTGGTCTCTCATTCTTTCTAAATAGTTTGCATTGTTGCTGAAGCAGATGGCTTTAGGAAACATATCTGATTGTTAAAATAATATTGTTGTGCCCAGGGATTATGATAAGCAATATATTTTCACTTTAATTTAAAGTAACGAAATCGTATTATTAATACATGCATACATGCGAAAGAGCTCGCTTCCTGTCTCGACAGATTACAGAGCACAGTTTAGTTAACGTCATCAAAGTCACAGTCCAGTCCTTGAACATGCAGAAATGCGTACGCTTGCATCTTGCATTTTATCGCGAACTCAACTTAGCAACAGCTGACTTATAACGAGACATTTTAATTGGCAATGATTCCGAAATTCTGAATTTCCATTGGTCAAGTCAAAAACAGATTCAGTCGTGAAAGTTCCTTGAATCCATATTGTTTTAAGTAACGACCGGAAACGCCGATTTGAAAGAATCAGAAGCGTGGTGTTTAGTGAATGCAATATCGTCTTTTAGAAGATTCGCGGGTAAATAGCGTCACTCTGTTACGTCACAAAGGACGCGGTTCGAGAGTTTATAAAAGGACATGAAACGTCGAAAACACAGTCATTAGTTATTGGTCAAGACTGCGGTCATGGAGTAGCGCTCCCGACGTCCAGTAGGAAGTTCTGAAAATGGCATCGAAAATGGGATCAACAGGGACCAGCATTAGGGTTCGCCCTACTATTTATTGTAAGTAAAATATCAGATCATTCTTTAAACTTTTCATTTAACTAGTTATCTTGGTACTTCAGAATAAACAGACATTTTCATACTTTCCAAATCGTTCAATACTCAATATTTTATTTGTAGTAAATTGATATTTTTATTAATAAACTTAGTAATAGTGAATTTCTACACTTGTGATTATTCCGAAAACCTGAGATCACATTCTAAGTAGGAATCCTTCCTATCCACAAGAAAGAACAGTTTATAAAGTATAACGCAGTGTTTGATTAGTTTGTGTTATTTTGATAGAGATTATAACTAACGAAGATAAGCCATCCGCCCTTGTCGCGGCAGGCGCCACGACAAATTACTGGTGTCAGATATGATAGAGCTTAACAATAAATTATGGTGTCAGAAATGGTATAATAAATATTGGTGTTATAGTATAACAAAAAGTTGGTGTCAGAAATGGGCACAACAATATTAATCTTTATTTATACTATGCCTGATATTTTAATCACCCTGTATTCACAGCATCTAAAGTTGTCTTTAAAATTCGGTTGGTAAACTAAATACCTATGAAATTAGTTGCTAACGTGCTTCCTTTTTATAACAAACTTAGCAAAGATTAGACAGAGAACTAGTAGCGCCGTCATCTGGCTTCTTGTTTGAGAACTAAATTTCCTGCTGCACTCCTCTGTGGATTTCATTAACATATAGTCTCCCGCAGACTCTGGGATAATATTCCTCAGCAATACGTCTGCTGAGAATGAACGTATTTGTCTCTGTTGAATCGTTTCTACCTGGAATCATTAAAGTTATATATGCACACTGCGCTCATTTTGCGAATAAATAGATGTAATTTCAGCTATATGACATCCCTTTTAGAACAAAATGGCTATTCAGACATTAAAAAAATTACATTGCCTTTAAAGGAACGAGAATGTTAAGGAAAAATATTTAGTCAGACTATTACACTTTTACTACGAAATACTGCTTTTGACCAATATAACGATACGGAATCACGTGTTAAAAAAATTCATGGCTGCTTATCTTACAATTTTTATCATCTCCCTAGTATTTGATTTTTATCACCTCCCTAACATTTGTTTATTTGTTTTCTAACACTGTACTCTCAATAATTGTACATTTTCAAATTATTCATGTTTATTTCATCATCATTAATTAAAACTTTTCTATCATTTATCTGGTTTATATTATTTAGGTTATGTCATAGCTTCTACGGTAATAAGATTATGGACAGTCACGTATCAGAGATTGTTTAATACATTTTTTATTCATTTATTTTTTGTTTTGCTAATACTTGTAACATAAATTATATAGTAGTATACACAGATAAAATTTTAGCTCACCCCTGAAAGAGTAGAACTCGTGCTCAGGGGCGGAAAATGATTGTCGAAAATTATAACTAAATATTAAACTTCAGAAGACTCCTTGATAATAATCGGACATTTACTCGTACAATGTGTAAGGCAACAATCAGAGTTACGTAATTTAATACTTAATATGAAGAAGAATGAAGAATGATGCGGATTTATGGAGCAATATTAAACATACAGATGTACTATATTACCAGAATTTTCTCTTAAATCCATTGCACGGGTCTTCTGACAGTACGTGCTGTGTAAAACAAGTCCTACTTCGTAGGTTTCACCCCCCTCACCTATGATTAGATCCAACCACTCTCCAAAACAATACATAGATAAAAATGAAAATGACACAAACAAAACGTTATATTTAATATACAGATGTAGGAGGTTTGTTACATTTGTCAGATAATGAGAATGGAATAATTATGGTATGATAATGAAAGTGGAATGCAACAGTTTTAATAAAATTTAAACAGAATCAACAGAGTCTTCTTCACTAGTAATCGTCAGTAGAGTTCAATAAAGATTGTATAGTTGGCACAACTGGTAACAAGAGAGCAGCTCATCATAACACACTACTGTCATCTAGCGGAATATTTGTAATGATGAGATGGTACAATAATACATTTGAAGACAGTTCAGTATTTTAGTAAGTCAATTAATATTTTATTGTATTAGAGTACTTTATTTATTCTAATCTTTATATACTTTTTCTAATCGTGTAATAGTCAATTAAATCCCACTCGAGTTTTGATTTTCTCTAGATAAATCAAAGTCTCTAGTGAGGTTTCTGTAGATAAAACCAAACCCAGAGTTGTTTTGTTGTCGTCATTGTCGTCATCAACATCATCATTAGCAGAACCACCACAACCACCACCACCACCACCACCACCATCACCACCACCACCACCACCACCACCTACAGTCTACAGTGTGCCTTTCAATAAAATGGGTCATCCGTTTATTTGCAAACTTTTTCTTTTGTTATGTAATTTAGGTATTTTTACTAACTCCGTCATAACTTCGCGCTTTTGCGGTCTATTTCTTTCTGTCCTGATATATACTTCAGAAAATGGATGTAATTATTAGGCAGCGAATTTTCATTCCCAAACTTACAGCGGATCGAGTAGTTTCGTCTGGTAGCCACATCTGTTATGTCACTTGGATACGTAAGCAAGGTCGAATTGCGAACAGGTACGCATGGAGCCATTAAATAACAATGATGTAATGTATTATAAATATCCTCCTGTAACGTCATATGACGTAGAAACAAGCTTCTCTCAGTTTAAACAAATCTTATGTGATGTTCGTAAAAGATATGCATTTCATAACCTCAGAATATATGTTTTCGTTCATTGCAACGGGATAGGTTTTGATAAACGAATTATTTGTGTATATTGTGTAAAATAAAAATATTGGTAATTTGTATATTGAGTTTTTTATTATTATTTTGTCCCTGTAACGTCAAGTGACGTAGGAAGAACATTTTCTTAGATTAAACAAAGTTTTACTGGCAGTTATAGTAAAAGATATGAATTTCATAATCTCAGAATAGCCTATATGTTTTTCTTCACCGTAACGGAGTTGATTTCGTTAAATGAATTAATTGAGTACATTATATATAGAGTATTTACAATTAATGTGTATCATGTTTACTATGTTGCACTAATATTTTGTAGAGAGCTAGTTTCGAAGTTTTAGTGCGTTTATGTGGTTAAAATGTAGCTGGACAGATCATTTCAATTTAGTAGCATTCCCGATTACAGTTGTCATGATCCACGTGCAACCCTACGTAAATTAAATTAAGAAAGCCATTTCGTAAGGTTTTGTAAAACCTACCTACTGAGTGCGAAAAGTAAAATATTCTCGTCTCCACTTCGTTGTAATAATTGGCCTTGAAAATTAGGTTGAGTTTAAGAAAGATATTCCCCGAATGTTGCCGGTATTTTTTATACTACAGACTGTGCTACCGTCGTAGGTAGTCACTTGCAGTGATGCCAATTCGGCTGTTTTCCCGCTATATCTAGCGTTATTTAATATTAGTTTAGAAGGTAAAATTATATTTGTATTACTGATATAGAGCTTTAGCGGGTATTTAGCACTCACAGAAGCAAGATAATCTCATTTCTCATTGCCAGTGTATCAAATTAGCGACCTCTGCATTGTTTCATGGAGGGTTTTTAGGAGTCGAGTTGACAACATTGGTCATTTGTCAGTAAACAACTGGGCTTGTGTTACATTCTCTGTTATATTCTAACTTTGTGTTTAAAGTCTTTTTGTGATTATTTCATTGTTTTAGTATATTTCCTATGTTTTGAAGTGTTTAATTCACTAATGTGATGTGGTTAGTGTGGAGTGTGGTATTGTATGGGGCAGAAACATGGACATTACGACGAAGTGAAGAGAAGCGACTAGAAGCATTTGAAATGTGGATATGGAGAAGAATGGAGCATATGAAATGGACAGACAAAATAAGAAACTAAGTTGTGTTGGAAAGAGTGGGCGAAGAAAGAATGATGCTGAAACTGATCAGAAAGAGGAAAAGGAATTAATTGGTTGGGTCACTGGTTGAGAAGAAACTGCCTTCTAAAGGATGCACTGGAAGGAATGGTGAACGAGAGAAGACAGTAAGATATATTGATCATATGAAGAAACAAAGATGAAGGCAGAAAATAGGAAAGACTGGAGAATTCTGGGTTTGCAATGAAAGACCTGCCCTTGAGCAGAACACTATGAATGAATGAAATAAATGATATTCTCTTTATATGAAATTGTTGTTATTATTAGTAATTTTGGCTGTTATAAATATCGAGTTGAAAAAGGATAATGTTCCAGCATTTTTAATACTTTATACCTGACAAATTATAAGCATTTATATTTTATATTCTGGGACTAAATAGTTATTTTCTAGACCTACAATTGCTTAAAAGTAAACTTTTCAATAAAACTTAGTTTTGTCTGTAATGTGTTTTTTATTGTTTACCCAGAAAGTGAAATAACTGTAATACTATTCTTTTTCCATTCAGCCGTTCAACTATAGTTTTATTCCCGAAACTGGTGACGTATTCTGCTTGCTGGTGTATTTCTCATACAGCGCAGAAATTATTTTCTTCTTGCATAACATGGTAAAGTCTCGGCTCTTAACGCTATACTTGTCGGGAACCATCACGCGGGAACTGTGTGGACAACCGTAAGAATCTATTTTCTCTCTACATTGTTTGCATCAAATTTTATAATATAATGTATCAGGAGTTGAAACCCTACGTCAGTGATGTCAACTGATACCCATAGGAGCAAGCGAGCGCTTTAGAGCCCAGGAGAACCTGAGCGTTTTACAGCGGAAAGGAAAGAGACAGACAAAAGAGGTAGTACATGCCGCTTGGTCGAGCTATATTCAGGGATGACCAGAACTGATTCAATGGATAAAGGGAAGAGAACTTATTAAAACTGTATCCATGTTAATTTTTAGATTTGTCTGAGAAGTATAAGTGCATTATAAGAATGTAAGTTTTAATTTTAATGCTCATTTTTCACAAGTTTGCTTTTTTATTCACTCATAGTTGAGTTCTGGCGTCTTGTCAGCTCATTTGAGTCGTGTGGATACAAAGGAAAAATTGTGACGCTGTCGTGTATAGTTCCAGGGGTAGCTCAGTCGGAAGAGCGTTCGTGCTATAAGCGAAGGGTCCCGGGATCGATACCCAGCCCCGGAACAATTTTTCCTTGAAATTATTCAAAGAAAATACTGTTACATCACAAACAAAAAATATGTGCATATAGCTCTATAGCTTCAGCAGATTTCGAGATAATTTAATATTCTGATAACAGAAAGTTGCGCACCAATATCACCTAAAAGCATAATGCGATAAAGGTTTTATTATGTAATATTAGTTACACAACGCAGAGCTGCACGCATTGCATTCTTCACTTGACATAATTAGGAACATGAAATCCAGTCGCTTGAGATGGGCAGGGCATGTAGCACGTATGGGCGAATCCAGAAATGCATATAGAGTATTAGTCGGGAGGCCGGCGGGAAAAAGACCTTTGGAGAGGCCGAGACATAGATGGGAAGATAATATTAAAATGGATTTGAGGGAGGTGGGATACGATGGTACAGACTGGATTAATCTTGCTCAGGATAGGGATCAATGGCGGGCTTATGTGAGGGCGGCAATGAACCTCCGGGTTCCTTAAAAGCCAATAAGTAAGTAAGTAAGTAAGTAAGTAAGTAAGTAAGTAAGTAAGTAAGTAAGTAAGTAAGTAAGTAAGTAAGTAAGTAAGTAAGTAAGTAAGTAAGTAAGTAAGTAAGTAATATTAGTTACAGTTAAAACATATACCTAGGCAACTTTGCTTTGTACTATAATGTTGTTTTGATTACTTTTATAAGGCTAAAGATACCATCAAATTCAATTTCAACTTATCATGTCATATTCACTGTATTTCTTTGGGACAACACTTTCTTTATGAATGATGTGTTTAATTCACTTAGTACAGTATAGTTGTAGTTATTATGGAATTTGTGTGAATATTCCTTCTTTACTCTTTATTATGTTACTAACATTTAAAACACAACTGCAATATTAGGCTAAGAAATAGGTGTTAGTACTTTTGTTTTACAGACAATATAGAAAATAACAAAAGAAAGAAGCCATATAAAAATAACGACATAAAATTTCACGTTCCGTTTGAAGTTTGTGCACCACTGTTTTCTTAATCCAACAGGCTGCTTATTCCTCCTAGCATACCTAGCGCTTGATGCCCGAGCACGACGTCAAGGTCAGAAAAATGCGCTTGCTTTGACATCACTGCCCTACGTAATAGGCATGGAGACAGTAAGAAACTATCGGAAAGCGGACATTCAGAAAGAATGTTGAAAGAATGGGGACAGAACGGGCTACGAAATACGAATTTACAAATTGAGTGATTGTGGAGACGCATGAACCCCTTGTCTAGGTTGGGAATAACTGCGGTAACCAAACGTTAACGGCAATGAGCACGTGGGGTAGGCAGAAATGGTGCAAGAGCACCGCAACGAGGGTCTGAACGCCTACATTAACCACACCCCGCGCAATCGTCAGTGCCCAAGCATTTGTGTGGCTCGCTTAGAATTTCACAATTCAGTGCAACACTGCATTAACGAAAACGTAGTTTATATTTACTATTATAATTCAAATTGAATTGAAATATTGAATTATACAAAAAGACACAGCATAAAACATGAACTAATAACAAATTAAGTGTAGTATGCATAATATTAATATTCTTACCGTAGATACGGCCGCCCGGCTGAGACGTGCAGCTTGTCTCAGGCGAAGACCTGGTGTTGTGCTGACGCCACTTAGTGTAGGTAAAGAGCTGAAAAGAAATAAAATGTTCTAGTAAAATCAAGAAGAGATATAAAACCTCTTGTTGATGGATGATATGTCATGTGTGGATGAATGAACACATGGGTGGATAGATAGACGGATAAATGAATGAATGGATGGATACATGGATGGATGGTCACATATGTGGATAGGTGGATGGATGGATGGATGGATGGTTGATTGAGTGGATGGATACATGGGTGGATAGATGGATGGATGGATGGTCAAATATGTGGATAGATGAATGGATGAATGGGTGGAAGGATACATGAGTGGATAGATGGATGGATACATAGGTGGATAGATGGATGACTAGACGGATAGATGGATGGATACATGGGTGAATAGATGGATGAATGGATCGATAGATGGATGGCTACATGGGTGGGTAGATAGACGGCTGGATGAATGGATGGATGGATGGATAACTAAATAATCTGTATAGTAATATACGAGTAGATATTTACTTAAATGAAAATAATGATGGATGTACATACTCGTACACAGGTATACAGTGATAGATGGTTGGATGGATAAATAGGCAGGCAGGCAGGCAGGCAGAGAGACGGATGGATGGATGGATAGATAGATAGATAGATAGATAGATAGATAGATAGATAGATAGATAGATAGATAGATAGATAGATAGATAGATAGATAGATAGATAGATAGATAGATATATATATATATATATATATATATATATATATATATATATAGATAGACAGACAGACAGATAGATAGATAGATAGATAGATAGATAGATAGATAGATAGATAGATAGATAGATAGATAGATAGATAGATAGATAGACAGACGGACGGACGGGCGGGCGGGCGGGCGGGCGGGTGGATAGATAGATAGATAGATAGATAGATAGATAGATAGATAGATAGATAGATAGATAGATAGATAGATAGATAGATAGATAGATAGATAGATAGATAGATAGATAGATAGATAGATAGATAGATAGATAGATAGATAGATAGATAGATACCGGTAACTGAATGAATAAATAAATGAATGAATGAAAATTAAATTAAATTATGGTGTATTTAACGACGCTCGCAACTGCAGAGATTATATCAGCGTCGTCGGTGTGCCAGAATTTTGCCCCGCAGGAGTTCTTTTACATGCCAGTAAGTCTACTGACATGAGCCTGTCGCATTTAAACACACTTAAATGCCATCGACCTGGACCTGGATCGAACCCGCAACCTCGAGCATAGAAGGCCAGCGCTATACCGACTACGCTTCCAGGGCGACATGGTTATCTAGCGTCTGAGTGAAATGAAGGTGATAATTCCAGTGAAATGAGTCCAGGATCTAGCACCGAAAGTTAACCAATATTTACTCTTTATATGTTGAGGGAAAACCCCGGAAAAAGCAGGTAACTTATCTTAACCTGGATTTGAGCACAGGTCCGCTCGTTTCATGGTCACACATGCTCACCGTTACTCCACAGTAGTGACGCCAATACTTCTCGTGGTATTAGGCCTACTTGTTAATCTATGAATAAATACCGTAATTAAGGTTTTGCAGACAACTCCTAAAGTTGAAGAGTAACTTGAAAACATTTTTGGGATATTTTAATGGAATCAGAATGTTGCAAACTACAACCTACAAGTACAGTGCCTTTCATGTACCAGTTTTCCTGTCGGTCGGTCGACGCACCAAGGCAGAATGGTGATCCGATTTGTAGTTCCGCGACCTTGCTATAATTTTGTTCGTCCCTCTGTCATAACGAAGCTTGTGTCGAGTTCGGAAGTGATTAATTGAGTGTTTACGTGTTACAAGTATTTTGGATTTTGTGTTACAATAATGCCACAAGACAAGTACACATTGCAGCAACGGATTTTTATGTAACTGTAACTGTAACTGTGATTGTGAGAATAATTGAATGGGTGAGTGGAAAAGGGGTAACATTCCAAAAAATGCGAAAATAAACTGAGATAGCAAAATTATTCATATTTCATAGTCCTACCTATTGAGCAGGAAAAGAGTAATAATCATATCATGCTAATGCCAGTGGCATGACCCGTGTTTTGCAGTTGAGTAGAAGAACGGTAACATTCCAGGAATGTTACTTTTATTCCACTCAATAGTGGAGCACTATTGTGTTAGTTTTCATACGGTATGCTTGGAGCGCTGACAAGCACTGTAATCGTTTAGTTTCTTAACTGTTTTAGTGCTTTGTTATCACAGGTGTTGTAGGTTATGTTTGATCATTCTTTTTTTAGTCGATTCTTTTAGGACGCTTTATCAACATCTAGATTATTTAGCGTCTGAATGAGATGAAGGTGATAATGCCGGTGAAATGAGTCCGGGATCCAACACCGAAAGTTACCCAGCATTTGTTCATATTGGGTTGAGGGAAAACCTCGGAAGAAACCTCAACCAGGTAATTCGTCCCAACCGGGAATCGAACCCGGGCCACCTGGTTTTCCGGCCAGACGCGCTAGCCGTTACTCCACAGATGTGGACTTTTTGATCATCGGGGTTCTGTCTGCAAGATTTGGAAAATAGTTTTTGAAGTTGGTGTCTTTGAGTAAAAAATAACAATGTTAGAAGAGGAAGATAATGAGCCAAGAAGAAAGAAAGGAAAGGTGAACAAGAATACACATACAAAAGAAATGGAGAAAATATCTAGGAGTAGGGAGAAGAGTTTGTAACCTACAAAGGTGTGTTAGTCGAGACCAAAAAAACAACATTGTAACACCGTTTTTATGACTGTTTCTTTTTCCACATTGGAAAAAAGTATTTTTACACTTTTTTCGACAGTTACGCCTTAAAGAAAACTTACTAGCCTAATTGTTCAAAATATTTCTGTTCGTTTTAACCAATATTCCATTTGACTGGAAAAAGAGTAACATTCCCAAATTTTAAACAATCAAATCTAAAAAATCAATTTATATATTAACAAACAAATATAAAGGCTGAGATACTTGTAACTAGTAGTAAATGTGACCCATTATAAGTTTTTTGATTAAATTAAAAATAAAGTCACAAAACGGTTTTCTTTTATTATCTCGAAAGTATGATTTTGGAATATTACTACTTTTCCACTCACCGATTCAATTAAAAGTTAGTGATTTCAGTTACGTAGATATGTTATCCAACTGCTCGGGAGAAAGAGCTCTGCCTGCCGCAGCAAGATCCGGCGCGCGACTGGCCAACTCGTACCTGAAACGCACTGTAGTTTTCTTCATTTTTGATTCAAGCCGATGAACTGAGTTTCAAGGAACATTTTTGTTTGTTTTACTTTGAATAATCATGACTGTAAATAAATAATTTGATTCTATTCCACTCTATTTTCGAAGTTGTTTCCAACTATTTTAAATACATGATTGAAATATCCAGAAGTTCCTATCCCGAAAGCAAATTTATGGTCGAAGTAGCCGTTATCATGATGATAAAACTCCATTTAAATTTTTCAGTCTCCTGATTACTGGACACAGTCGACAGTGGATTTAACTCAGTTTTGACCTCAGTTTTCTTCTATTAATGATCACTAATACCGATGGCTTCGGTGCTTCATACGTGATTGCTATCTGTAATTATTTATTCAGCAAATTAATTTGAAAGTATCGCATCAATTGCAATGCTAATTGAAACGTAGTTTCCACCGCGCTGCTAATGAATTAAAACTGTAACGTTTAATATTATTGATCTCATATCGAAAAACGTCACGCATGGTAACAGTATTTTTAGCTCACAAGCAATGATAAGATAGAGTATGTATGAGTAGTGTTCTGCCCAAGGCAGGTGTTTCATTGTAAACCCAGCATTATCCAATCTTTCTTGTTTTCTGCCTTCCACTTAGTCTCCGCGTATGATCCATATATCTTAATGTCGTCTATCATCTGATATCTTCTTCTGTCCCGAACTCTTCTCCCGTTCACCATTCCTTCCAGTAAATGCTTCCTGTTTTCTGCCTTCCACTTAGTCTCCGCATATGATCCATAGCCTATATCTTAATGTCGTCTATCATGTGATATCTTCTTCTGTCCCGAACTCTTCTCCCATTCACCATTCCTTCCATTGCACCCTTCAGTAGGCTGTTTCTTCTCAACCAGTGACCCTTTCTTTTCCTAATCAGTTTCAGCATCATTTTCTCTTCATCCACTCTTTCCAACACAGTTTCGTTTCTTATTCTGTCTATCCATTTCACACGTTGCATTCTTCTCCATATCCACGTTCCAAATGTCTTTAGTCGCTTCTCTTCAGTTCGTCGTAATGTCAATGTTTCTGCCCCTTACAATGCCACACTCCGCATAAAGCACTTACTAGTCCCTTCCTTACTTCTTTGTCCAGAGGTGAGCAGAAGATGCTCCTTTTCCTACTAAAGGCTTCCTTTAAGAGCTTTAAAATCTATTAAATTAGCGACAACACGTAATTTCATTATAAATATCAGAAAGTTGTCCATCTTTAATTTCTAAAAGTAATGGAAGAACGTTAATTTCTCTTTATTGGTCTTTTAACCCTCATGTCATAATTCTTACAATGGATGTGGGGGAAGAGGAAAATTCTATGGACCACACACACTAGACATCATCACATTTGTGGGACACACCTAGCAGATAGGTACGGTAAGTTCTTGGTTTCTGTCCCAAAGGGGAGCTATTAAGAAATAACAAACACCATATTGTAAAGAGTAAAACAACTTGAAAACGAATTGTATGAAGAGTATATCTGTATTGCTGAATATGAATAAATCGTGTAAATTTTGGAACACTGTGCGAGGAAAAGGTGCGTGATATAATATTCATCTTCCTGTTTGTTTAAAAAGCTCTTCAGCAGATGCTTATAATGTCCTATTTTGACTGTGAATATATTTTACTGATCGGCCTTTCCAACGACAACAAAACAAAACTTAAACGTACTTATAATTTGTGCGTACGTTTTGTATGCAATATTCGCAGATATGATAACATTAACCCATCCTTGGAAGCAATAGATTGGCTTAAATTAAATTAAAGGAGAAATTTACATTCACATATCCTTCTTTTCTTAGGCTACCATCAAATTTAGACATACGTTCTCGCTACGAAATAATACTAACAATATCACCACATCGCATCTCCTCTTATTCATCCTCTTTCACAATAGCCCTGTCAAAACTCTGGAATTCGCTACTTGCAAGTATCACAGACTGTCGGAATAAAAAAGAAACACAATTCAAACGTAAACTTACTAAGCACTTGGTCAGTAATAGAGACTCGTTCAGACCTGGTTTCTTGCAAATAATTCCATTAATCTAGCATTAAATATTTCAATCTCCAGTAATTTATTTTCTATTTACTTATTCTATGTTGCATTTCCACTTCAATGACTGATTATGTCTTTGTTCTTAACTTCTACATTAAATTGTTTATTTATTATTAATCAGGTAATCATTTAATACTTTGAATCTATTTTAATAGCAACTATAAATTTAATGTTAACTGTAATTTAAATTTTAATTGTATTCTTAATATTTTAGTTGAAATCCTCTGGTAGAGAGCAAAATAAGGCCTGGAGCTTTTATCTCTACCAGGTTAAGGGGAAAGGACGATAAAATGTGTTTTTTTTTTAACTGATGTACAACAGTTGTTAATTCCACAATTACAGGCAGATAGCGAGGACTTCATTGTGAGTAAGATGGAACTCCACATAATTTTCACCATGCCGTTCGTCATTACCTCGATGCTGAAATTCCACGTTGTTGGATTGGATGTGCTTCTCGAGATTATTCTCCTCTTTTTTCGTGGCCTTCATGGTAGTGAAAATGTGATCATGCGCCGAGGCACTGTGTAACCTGCAACGTGCATAGCACCTATGTAGGGAGGCGGACACCCGAAGGGGAAGTGAAGCAATTGACTTATTAACGGATTTTCATTTTCCTTACGTCAAGCACTTAAATATAATTTTATACAGTACAAGGTTACAAACTGATGTTTAGTACGTGTAACGAAGAAAGAAATGAACAAGAAAACATAGGACACATTATCACAACCTAAAATTAACTGTCTTCATAATGTCTCTGCGACAGAGTTTCAAAATCAGGAATTATGTCACTTACTGCCAGTCGTAGTTGATCACGAAGGTACTCGTATTTGTCTATCATTCGTGATCTAAATTTGGTTTTTCCTATTTTCAATGTTGAAAATAGTTGTAGCGAACATGGCTTCAACAGAGCAAGCGAAAGAACGAACTTTCGGATACTTATTTTTTTGACAAAGATTTGAAAAATTAAACATTTGTCAAGTTCTTACGTCTAGCTTTCATTTAACATGACATTGTAAATCTGTGAGTTTAAATTGAAGATCTAACCGCATTATTCGTACATCTGCTGAAAAATAATCGACGTACAGAGATAATAATAATAATAATAATAATAATATTAATATTAATATTAATATTAATATTAATAATGACACTTAACTTTTTAATGTTTCATGAGTGACTTGTACTATAATGCCGTTTTATGTCATACAACCGTTTTCCTCGTAACATTTGTGAACAAATCTTACATTTAATATTCTCATCATATTGGCAAAAAAAAAAAAAAAAAAAAAGCGTCCTCCCATCCTACTTGAAACTTTCGTTTTTGTAGAGGTACATGGTTTCGTGAGAGACATTGAACGATACGCCACTCGCAGGTCAGAGACAAATACAAATGGAACGCAGTTTGACTCCAGTGAGTGAGAGGGTGGGAGTTGGGGGAGGTAGGAATCAAGAGAAAATCATTGCTATCATTGCGAGCCACAATGTGCTCGCGAGTCACATTTTCGCCACGGCTGCCATAGGCCAATCTTGAAGAAGAAGAAGAAGAAGAAGAAGATTATGACTTTGGGAATGATGACAGTCATATTATATCCTATCGTATGTAAATGAAATAGAAATATAGCGAGAATTCATTGCAAATATAACCGAATAATAGCAATTGCAAGCAGAAATGTGATATTTGCTTTCATGTTTTTCTAATAAAAAATTTCCTGCCTCCGTTAAAAGTTTTACTGGGTTAATGTCATCATTTTAACTAGCTGGCATAAACAGAGGTAGTCCGGTGCGTCACTCTTGCCCTTTACAATGCTTTAATTCCATATCGAGCAAACATTCAAGATTATCATATGCTTACGAACTGGTATTCATTGCTATGACTACTATCTAACATCAAACAAAAGGCATACGCCTGCTGAATAGTGGGAATAATGGAGATTAAAAATGTGCGCTGGTGTAAATATGGAACGTGGTTCTGCAGTCAAACACAGAGTTTGTGTAGCACCGCACAACTCAAACATCTGCGCAATTATTAATCAGGGTTTACAATTAGTCGAAGTATCTCATAATATAACAAAGAACAGAGATACACATTTTGTTATTTGCTTCGATTCTGAATAGGAAAACGAAATAGGGTCACATTGTTATGAAATAATAGTGGTCATTAAGTGTTCAAACTTCGGATGAAAAATTAATCCCTTGTCTGGAAAACTGCACTTTATTAGACGCGCTCTTACACACTGATTGTAGAGTATGGTGGAGTGAAAATGTGAAGATTATGGAATCAAAATGTAACACCAGGGAAAAGTTGTGAGGTGATATAAAGAATAATGCAAAATATATTTTCTCTAGATTAATATTTAGAGGTGCTCCAAGAGCATCATATTTTGAAATTTTCACAAAATTTTGAGGTTCAGATTTTTTTTTAGCGAGAAAACATTCTCCGGTGATTTAATCTGAACAGGATACCAGGAACATATTTAAAAATACATGTTAAAAGACTCTGCATATTTTTGGTCCCCTGTTGTTTCATTTTGAAGTATCATAGAAACCTCAATTTACAAGAAAATTTATAATAATCACAAAACTCTTAGGTATGATATAATTATTATAATAAAATTAATGGAAATTTATTCTTCTTATGTTGCAGGGTACTTCAATCAGAATATCTCTAATTAATACAAGAAATCTGACTTTCTACACTGTATTCGCAATGCCAGAGGGGCTGAATCCATCTCAATTACCTATCATGACGTAATAAAATATTATCTATGGGTAAAAAATTAATTCAAATCGGACTTCAAATAAAAAGAATCTACTGTTGCTATCAAAACAAAGGAAATCCAAGAAAACACATAAATTCCGAAAGTCAGTCATAAAAGAATATTACAAATGATTCGTGCTTACCATGATCAAAACACAAACTTAATGAAGTCTTGTAAGAAACGACATAGTGATAACTAAAATGACAACATTGCAAAATTCAAAGAAGAAGCAAACAAACTATTTGATATATGCAGTTGCAAATGCAAAAAAAAAAAAAAATACTGTAGGTCTAATTGTGATAAAGACCGTCGTGTTCCAAAACAAGAAAGAATTATTTATTATAGCAAAGAACAGAAATAATGATGATAATTGGACTTGTTGATTTAATTACCACTCAGAAACAAAGAAAAAGAAAACAAGAATAAATTTTAACTAAAGGAAATAAATGGGCTGAAATTAAATTTTTGTCATATTTTATTTAAAATATTATACATTTTGTCCCTTTGGATCCCGTCAAAAATACTGCATACTTCAACCCAAATTTAGAATCTTCCAAGTTTAGTTTAAATATATGATTTTACAGCAATTCATGAAAATAATAGAACAAATATACTGTACAAAGAGGCAACAAATTTATAATTTTAAGAAACTTCAAATCCCTTGGGGCATCTCAAAAATTAAATATAGAAACTTCATATTTTTCACATTCCTAAGTTAAGTGAAAATACAGATTTTTGCAACTATTACATTTAGAAAACAGATAAAAAAACAATTTCATGTATAGATTCACTCCACCCTATTGTAGAGACTACGCAGTATCCGTAATTATATAAACTATTAATGTAAAATATTATTAAAATTATCAAATGCAGGGTATCCCAAAAGGAATCTAAAACATTTCAAGATAATGTAGCTTGGTTTAAAGGTCACAAAGTGTGCGTACTCTCCATGTATTCCTATTTCATTTACTTTGTGAACGTTTAATGTGAATGCTGGTAGGTACCCTATGTTTACGTTGGCACCATGCTACCATGGTAACCGTGCAGTTATAAATAAATATCTGGGACCAGAGTCCGTTTACCATGGAACAAAGATTAGTGGTTTGGCTTCATGAAAGACATCATAACGGTGACACCGTAGAAACAATGAAGATGAAATTTTATGATCGCTTTGGTGTAGAACCGGCAAGGAAAGCGACAATATTGGAGTGGGAAAAACATGCATTCGCAACGGGTAGTGTGTAAGACCGACAACAAGGAGGGAAACATGCCAAGCTGTTGAGGCATCTGTGGAAAGGTCTCCCCTGAAATCCACTCGGAAAGGATTTGCAGAGCTTGGCATTTTTCGTTCAACCATGATGACACACTACCAACCGGTGGATTGGAAAAGAATCTGCAGATGATCAAGCTACTTTTGCCTTGATCTCCTTGCCTTTCCTTTGTTATTCTTAGCGCCCCCTTATTCTCGTTGCAATCTCCCTTTTCTTGTTGTTTTCTACCTATTCATCTTGCATTTAATTATTTTACTTGTATTCCTCTCATTCTCCTTTTATTCCCCTTGTTCTCCTTGTATTACCCTCGTTTTTCTGGTCTTCCTTATAGTCCTTTTGTTCTCCTTGTATTTCACTTGTTCTCTTTAAATTCGCTTTGTTTTCCCTTTGTTCTCCTTGCATTACCATTTACTTGCATTTCACTGTTCTTGCTTTCCCTTGTTTTTTGTCTCTTCCTTATTCTCCTTGTCCTTCCATTGTTTTTGCTCCCCTTTATTGTCATTATAATGTCCTTTTTCCTCTAGATTTCCACTTATTCGCTTTGAAATTTCATTATTTTCATTGTATTTCCCTCGTTCTCCTTGTATTCCCCTCGTTCTCTCTGTATTGCCCTTGTTATCCTTGTATTCTCGTTGTCTTGATTTCAGATGTACAGGGTGATCCGTTTGGATGTGGATCAAATAAAAACACCGTAAAACATTTACTACTGAACTTTATTTGTTGAAACTTTGTGCATACAATACTGAAAGATGGGAGATTCCTCAGAGCTCAACATGATCCCCATTGCGCACCCTGCACAACTCATAACGGTGATGCAATTCAGCCCATGTCCGTTGCAACATAAGAGGGATGATTTGTTGAAAAGCTTGAGTAATTTTTAAATCTCAGATCATCAGTGTTCTTGGGTTTCTGTAAGTAGACAATGTCTTCAACAAAATCCCACACGAAGAAGTCAGGATGGGTTAGATCTGGAGAGTTTGGGGGCCAAGCCAAGAGATAGCTGCTTCTCGTACTGGGTTTCGCCTGCGACCTCCTGCATGTTTTTTTTTAACACAGAAACTGTTTCTACAAATGTTCGATACCACAACATTATGGAATCGTATTTAGGTACATTACGCACACCATACTCACGTCGAAATTCCCTTTGAACTCTTTTAACACTCTCAAATTTAGCATACCGACGAACACATTGTGCCCGTTGTTGATTTGTAGTAGGTATTTTAATCATCTACGATTTTCATTTGTCCTATCAGATAATACATCACTGATTGCCATATGGAAACTCCCATCTTTTAATCATAATATAACCAGCAAGAAATTTTTCCTACTATCATAATAGCTTTATAATAATAAATTAATATTATCCATACCCAAACGGATCAGACTGTATTTCAGAAGTCTTATGGTATTAGATTCCTCTGAAGGAAGATGTTACTGCAAGAGAGCGGACAGGAAGTCAATAGACTACTGTGTATGCGGGACTGAATAGAGGATGGATCTTCGACATAAACAATTAAAATGACACAAAATTAATCTTAACTGATCTGATCAAGAATTGACTCTGTAATGCCTGGGTTAGTAAGAATGTTAGCTGTTACTCAGGTCCTGAAGAGATGTTGGAAATGTTGGAAAATTCAGCGCACATGATAATGATGCTGTTACCACGACAATTCTCGGAATTTAAGTGCATTCTGAAGTGCTAATGATTAATGCACAACCCCATTAGGAAATGTGTCTCTCTCCATCTAGAACGAGTCAAGTAATTTCCCTCAATTGCTCATGTATTTGGTTCATTTCCACCAACTTTATCTGGTTTCAACCCCTGAAACCTCCCTCACGCATCATACAGTTTTCAATCGTGTTACTACCCTTTTAATAGCTTCCTCCCAGATGTAACAACACACTCCCGTTAGTTGTTGCACTTACTTTCCTGTGAAACTTAATAGTTTGATCGAATTAAAAGCTTTCAACAAGATTGAACACCTCTGCCAGAAGTTTGTTATTTTATTAATGAAAATAATGTAGTTCACCCGTTTTTGACTCATATTTTTTAATCTGTGTACTCGTCAGGACTGGGACAATAGAGTTTCCAACACCTTCTCTTGCTCGTAAGTACTGCATAGTCCGGATCCACAAGTGAAATTAATGCGCAATGTAGATACCGTTCTTGGAACTATGAAAAAGTGATATCTCGTGAAAATTATGTCGTACAGTACGATTATTTAGTCCTGACAGTCGCCTGGGTCAGGCGAGTCCATTTAGTTACGTCAAGAGGTGTTTGGGTTAGTTAGTCTCTTGCCTTCAAAGCGATCGGATGTCACGCGTGCGTTAGAGCGGTATGTTTCCAGTACAGTTAAGCTGTACGTCTGTAATCGTCGATTTTACATGCATTTGTGTATAGACCACATAAAAATATGTATTTAGTTGAAAACGTATTTTTAAGTAGGCCTACATTTTGATATTTTTACAAGAAATGCACAATACTTATCTGCTTTGAAGAGCTTGCGGGAAAAACGATGAATGTTACATATCTATTAAGGATTACATAATGATCTAATTGAGTCTATAACTGCAAGATGTAGTGCTGTTTCTATAGAAAATAAAGGAAAAGATTCCTGTATTCGTGGTGATAATTTTCCTTTTTACCATTTTTCATAAGAACAACATTAAATTTCGCAGTAATCCATTGAATTAGATAATGACACCAACCTTAAGAAAACTGTGACATTCGTCGTTTTTCCCGCAAACTCTTCATTTGTGATTTATTTAGAAAGCAGCATGTTTGTTTTATGGCAATAATAGTTTAAAAGTAATAGAATAACTGACGCAATTTGTGCTAACGTAACTTTGGGAAACTTCCTATCTTCCACATAGGCTACAGCAGTGGTTCCCAACCTTTTTTTGACTGATGACACACTTTACTCAACCCCCACGATATCGCGACAAATTTATTTGATTTTAATAATAATAATAATAATAATAATAATAATAATAATAATAATAATAATAATAATACAACCACTATTTTTCTTCTGGAGGAAAAGGTAGTCGAACTCTGTGTAGAATATCTTATAGCAGACGGGGAGATGTGGTATCAAAATTTAAAAAAATAGTCCTGAACTGTGTGAAAAATATTAAACTTCTGCCCTAATTTTAGGATCAAAAGAGATTACTGTTCACTGCACGGGAATTTGTCGTTTTTAACCTCCTTTTCGTCCAAATAAGACTTCCAAGATCTAAGCGGAATTCAAAGAAGAATTATATTAAAAACATAGTTATTCACACATATTTCAGTTTCATGATGAAAAATGCAACAAAAACGTGCCGTTCCAGCGCGTTCCGCCAGAAAAAAACACTAACAACAACAACAACAACTATGTAGTGTCGAACATCCATGTTGTAAATAGGCCGATGTTAACACGCAATCGAAAATTCTGAAAGAACAAGCAGCAACTTGAGTGGCATTAGAAAAAAAAAACAAAGGTATGTGCCAAAAATGCCAACATATCTATGCTGAATGTCCGATAAAAGATTTTTATTATCGTTTTTGAAAATTCGCCTATTTAAATTAATGTGAAGTCTGCGCTTGATGGGTTGCAGATAGTTTCTCTATACGTGGCCTTATGGTTGAGAAACTTAACTGAGCATTGTTGCAGGTGTTCACGTTTCATTGGTAAAGTTTGTCTCATAATAAAATGTACCATATCAAAGACTTCGTTACAAATTAGAAATGTGTTGTAAAGAGACTGTCTGGATGCAAAAAAATGTATTTTTCAATTCCAAAATTTCGCGACACACTCAATGGAGCTGCGCGACACACCGGTTGGGAACCCCTGGGCTACAGATGAATGTTAACCTCTGCACCAAAATTAAACTGGTAATACATCACGAGGAGAGATTTGAAAAGCCTAAATAAGTTTTTTTTCTCTAACATTCACTGTTTTAGAGGAAATAATTTTGTTTCTATGAAGCATTTGTCAACATCACGACTACTGCAATAACTCTAGCAAGTGCAGCCTGCACTCCTTACCTTCCTCTCCTCCTCTGCTCTACTCAGTTGGAGATACGCGACAGTGCGCTGCGTTACAAGATTCATTTGAATGATTTTCGCTATTATTCAATTCAAATTCGTGACCAAACGGTTTAATCTGCAAAAGAGGATTCAAGACACTAACTGTTCAGATTACTTTTACCTACCTGCTTGTATAGCAATCAGCCATTTCTCTCAGGCCATTACCGCAATAGAGCGCTGCAATCATTGGGCAAAGACTATATTTTTCTCGGTGCTTCATCGAAGGAAAAGTTTAATAAAAGTTTTGTTATATTTAAAATGTAGAATCACCTCCTAAATTTTGATGCATCGGTCCCTTTCCACTTTGCATATTGTATGTGGGTAGAGGTGACATCTTGTGACCTACAAATAATACTTTTACTCGAAAAGCTATGTTGGTTCTAAAGTTTTTTGACATGAATATAACATTTAATTGAAATCGAATTATTATATTATAATAAACGGAACTCATATTTCGAAATAAAATACATTATTTCTATAGGATAAGTGAAGGTATTAACACCATGCAGGTTATAACGCCGTCTAATATTTTATAATTATTTACGTGAAAATCTGTGCTGGCAGCCCTAATCAGAGAAGTGTGGTGTTTAGAGGAACCTTTCTTAAACGTCTGTAATCAACAGTGAAACGGATTTCTGTCTTTCATGTGAGTATAACCTGAAGAAGTGAGTGCTTGAGTTGATTGTCCAGTACATGAATATTGTATTCTGCATAAAATAAGTAGACCTACAGATAACTGAATTTTAAATATAGTAAATGGTGAAATGTTATAAGAAATTAATTTATATTATGTATTCTTAAATTTAGTGGAGTTCGAGTGATGTTATTTTAAAATTTATATTATTATATTATGGTACTTAACCATTTAAAATAGAATTTACGGCTGCAGGTAATAACGCCATCTCGCTGCGAGAATAAACTTTGATTTAGAATGTAATAATAGCGGTTTGTTTAATCGTCTGTATTTTAAGGATAATCGACCGGACTTAGATGACTTCACAGCGTCGATGTTTATTATAATTATTACACATCAGATTTATAAAATAAAACCATCTGCCCTTCAATAAGGGTGACCACAAAGATCCAGAAAATAAATACATATATAAAAGTTTACAATAAAAATACATACAATAAATTTGAAAAGAAAAATGAAAGTGAATCATATTACTTGAAATAGAAATGAAATTGCAAAACTTGAATTGAATCCTTTAGAATGTCTCTAAGGATTTTCTCAACGTTGTAAAATGTGAATCATTTTGATTTTAAAAGGTTATGGGTGTATTTGGAGATACCACGAACTCCAAAAAGAAGTCCATGTACTGACCAACGATTAGCCATGATGTTATAAGGCAGTGGTTGTCAGCACTCGCTGAAATGTGCAATGAGTAAGCAGTGCTGTCCCGTGTGCACCGTCGCTTCGTGCAGCAGGAAGAGGTAGAGGACATACCCGCTAGGAGCTACGAGTGCACCATGGTGCACTGTGTTTTCTGCGGGTAAGAGACGCTAGCCCCAGGGTGCTCTGCGCTGACGATCCCTGTTACAAGGTAACCGGGGGTAATAAGGCCCACCTAAGGAATAGCACGTTCTTTCTTTGAAATGGAGACGTTTAGCAATTTTTAAATAATAGAATAGCATACTTTTATAGTTATCCTATAATATTTTATTTCAAATAAATATTCAAACAAACACATAAATGCTGTGAGCAATAAAAATTAACATCATGTCACTGGGCCTCATATCCTGCTGTGACAGATAATAAGGCCCACAATAAAGAATATAAGTATTGAACGCAATTTGGGCATACAAAGTCTTCAGTTTTTTCCTCAGTGAGACCTACACATTCATGGTGTAGTCTACCCAACATTCACAAGAGACACACACATGTATATCTACAACAATTCTCTTCGCAGACAGAATACATCCGCATCCTCTGAATGTTTACAAATCCTGATAGTTCATCCAATGCTCTTCCTGCATTAGGAATTGTCAGTCTTTCGTTTGTTTCATTTCTTGCAAAAAAGATTGTGCTCCAGAGTTTGAACTTTATAGTACAGGGCGTTTCCACGTATTTATTTCATGGGCCTTATTTCCTGCTCTGTTACTTCGCGCCAATTTTAATTTATGGAGTGCTCATATGCCCATTAGCGAAAGTTTCACGGTAGCACCAAACTTCTTAATGTTTACACAATACTGTGGATTTAATATTATATTAATAACACACAGTAAAACGATTAAATATAAACTTTCATTTTGCAAAATTTTATAATGAAAGCAGAAATAATCACACATAACCTGTTGTCACCAGTCAGCTACAAACAAGAACGAGAATCTAATTTCTTTATACCTCACTCGAATGCAAGAAGAAATAGGTCTTAAGAGCCGTTGCTATCTTTTGCAAAAGTGTATAACTAATGGCAAAACTAGGTAGTGGGCCTTATAATGTGCTGGGCCTTAATACCCCCAGGTACCTCACTGATTGTTAAAATAAGGAATGCAAGGTTCTTTTCATCATTAGTAAGTTTTGGCTGTTGTGCATCTCTTTCAAACCTGATAGTCGGGTCTAGTATTGTTCCTATGTTCTTTTTTCTATCAATGACAACAATATCTGCTCGTCTTATTGAATCATCTTCCTACATACAATGCATTTCTTCATGGACTTTCGATCCTTGTTGTCTTAGGATATCAGCAAGCATTGTCCTTACCCTGTGATGGCGGTTGTTCCGCAGTAACTCAGTCTTTCGACAGAAACTCAACACATGTCCTAATGTTTCAGTTACGTCACAGCCTGGGTGGCGGCAACGGGTTGTGTTGAATGTTCTACCTGGGACTGACCGTACTGCAGAAAGGTTGTATGACATCTTCATCGCAGATGACAGGCCTTCTTATGAATATTCAGGAATTTGTCTTAGGACATTCCGCATACAAACTGACTCTTTTAACTTATGCGGCAGTTGACACCCTGAATAAAAAGATCTTTTCCTTAGCATTTCTCTCAATTACAGCATGGTCTGAAATATGTTTTTAAGAGAATACTACGGTATTTTATGATTCCATCAAACAAATACAGTTAGGAGCATGATGTAGGTCAACTTTTCTATAATAATAATAATAATAATAATAATAATAATAATAATAATAATAATAATAATAATAATAATAATAATAATAATAATAATAATAATAATAACTTTTATATTTATTACATAGGGAAAGTCTGTTAAAACCTTCGCTCATTGGACAAGTGGAGATCTCAGTCTTGCAGTCAGAGCAGCTAAAAATGATAGGGCCTACCAGTGTTCCAGAAGCAGCAAGAAGGTACAACGTACCTCTTAGAACGCTACTTTTATGACGAAAGGTACAGAAGAAATTGGTTGGAGTGCCAAACTGGTATCACGAAATCTGCGACATGAGTATCACAAAGAAAACTGGAGTCTTTTCACCAAACTTTCTTGCGTCACAATGTACATTATTTTTAACTGATGTTTACTTACATGTTTCAATATGTGCATGGGAATAAAACTTACTATGTAACAATTTATAGTGTTGTTTTTTTAGTAGGTTATTTTACGACGCTTTATCAACAGCTTAGGTTATTTAGCGTCTGAATGAGATGAAGGCGATAATGCCGGTGAAATGAGTCCGGGGTCCAACACGAAAATATAGTGTTGTTACAATACGTAAGTACCATTATTTGAAATTATGTATTGCTAAAGTTTGTAGACAAATTTTGAAGGAGAGTCAATTACATGTTCTCGGAATATGGCGTCTGGCTCTAAATAAGCTTTCCAAGCTGTGACATAACAAGATCGCAATCAGCTGCTGCCAAATTCGGGCACTGAACTCGCCTGTAGGCAACAGGAACACCATGAAGCAAAATGCCGCTTTGCATTTCGTGCGTTCGGAGCGCATGCTCAGCGGGAAGTCTATATCGCGGCTGGCAGGGGGAAGCGCAGTAGTACGCTTACTATTGCTCTTGGAGAGGGTTTTAGATATGGACCGTCTCTCTCTTCCCCCAGTTGTCAACGGGCGACGGATCGGGTCGCTACAGTCGCACCGTCGCGGGCATTGTTGTTGTCGTCATCGTCGTCGTCGTTAGCGTTGTTGCCACTGCTTTTGCAGATTAGTGACGAATTTATATCGCGCGGTTACGTACGTGTTCTCGATTACATTTTATTTTTAACGAAGGAATTTTTTTACCGTGTGTTTTCTCGTATATTTTGTTTGTCTGTGTGTGTTTTAATTGGAAAATAACAAAACCGTTATTATTAACTGATATCCCGTTTAGATATCGTTAATTTATTTCCTTTTTACGAATGTAGAATCGCTACTTTTAAATTTTTCGAATTATATCAAATGAAAATATACTTGGGATTAAAAAAATATTATAGAAGATAATTTTCTCGACTTGAGTGAACATTCAAATAACACCAACTGCTTTTGGAATCTTCTGGAATATTATTACGCTTATCGCTTTAAATTTATATTAAATGTTAAGTCTAACGAATTAATGGCATTTCTACAGTTATTGCCAGAAAAAATGCAGCGTCCGGGAGCCCGAAACTAACGTCAGCATGCAACCGCATTAACAGGTGCGTCACACATTAATAGTTATCATAGGTTAAGTGTTATATTATTTGTGTATTCTCCCCCTTTTTAATAAAAAAAATCCTATTCCCAAATGAGGAAATTGCGTGTATTTTTTAATTGTGAAAATCTCAGAAGAACAAAGTTAATAGCTATCCCGAAACTACTCGTATTCAGTTTCGTATATTAAATGAATTTAGGGGCTCAGTACGAAAGTAGCTGAACTTCTATTGTTAAATTCAGTACATCATTAATGGTGGAAACACATGGCGTAACATGAGGTGCAGATGGATCTAGTCAGCTGTGTGGAGGGGGAAGAGAGGGCGGTCATTTGGCTGTGTAGAATGTAAAGCAGTCTTCTGAGGTAGAATTACTACTGAAATATAGAAGATAGTTTAAAGAATTTTAATACACTTGGTTTTCACGCATGATTTCAAAACACGCGTACAAAAAATACGTGTTTATTATTACCTATACAAACTAACTGAACTGAATAATTTTAATACGTCACTTTTCGTATAATTATGCCATTACAAATACATTTAACGGAGGAGGTACACCATTAACCTGCAGCAATTTAGTGAAAATCATATCTTTTTTGTATCTCAGCTACTGTAAAAGCTTAATGAATAAAATTTTTCATGCTTAATATACATTACACTTTATAAAACACTATCCAGAATATTAAAACAAGTAATATTTATCTGTAAAAATACCAAATTTGCATAATTTTTTTTACAACCGTAAAGTATTTACGTAATAAAATATACAATTAATTAAATATCTACATGATTCTTTTACTGGAATGTTTTAAAGACCTACATCAACAACATAGTTTAGGATCTTTTACCTATTCCTTCAAGAAATTTCTTTTTCTTAATTGTTACCTTCAATATTAAATTTTCTAAATTTTTTTTATTAAGAAACAAATATTTCGTGAAGGAATAGGTAAAAGATCCTAAACTATGTTGTTGATGTAGATCTATAGAATATTCGTATAAAAGAATCATGCATATATTTAATTAATTGTAGATATTATTATGTAATTGCTTTATGGTTGTGAAAAAAATTCAAATTTGATCTTATTTTTACAGGCAATTATTAGCCATTTTAATTTTCTGAATAGTGTTTCATAAAGTAGGCCTATAATGTATGTATATTAAGCATTAAAAATTTTGTTCATTTAGCTTTTATAATAGCTGAGCTTTAAAAAATTAATTTAACTAACTTTTTGCAGCTAAGACTAAAGAAAACGAATATTATATATTAAGAAGACTTGTAGGCTTCGTAAATTTCGATAATTATTTAAGCTGCGTATGCATAAAGAATTGTGGCTATTATTTGATGTGTGATTTACAGCGTTATAGTGGGTGACTTAGAAATATTTTAAGGTATAACGTATAATTTTCAGGTGCATAGTTTTTTGCTTACTATTACGTATTATGGGATTTTTTTTTTTTTTTTTTTTTTTTTTTTTGTAATTTGCTTGTGTAAGCGAGAGTGCATAATATAAAAATGAATTATGTTAAGAGCTTCATACTTTACTGAAAGTTTCAGAAACAGGATATTTAAACTGCAGGATTGTAATAATGCTTGTGATTAGTTATGTTGAAAATTTATTTCGTTTACAAAAATCACTCTAATTAAAATTAATAATTTACGTAAGAATACTTGAAATTCTTACATCAACATCACACAAATATCTCACTTTTAATATACTCTACTTCTGAAAATCTGCACAAAATTTCAGCATTCTCAAATAATTTGTTTTTAAAATACTATATATGCAGGATAAAGTTGCCTAATTCCGTGATATCCCTAATTCCGTGATACGTTTTTTCATTGAATATCACAGAATTGGGTATCTTACTAGGAAGTTCATCGATGTCTCAAAAGAAGGCGAAAGATGCACTTTTTCGAGAAAGATGTTTGGCGCTATGATCGAACGGCAAAACTCTGACATTCAATTTAAGACAAAATCACGGGTTTAGGAGTATCATGGAATTAGGCAACTTTACCCTACTATATTTAAATTTCAGAATATATTATTTTCATATCCTATTTAATAGTGAATAAAGAAAAAACTTTACACCTAAAAGTTCTCTGTCGTACTATAAAATATTCGTGAATGATCCATTATAACGCAGCAAAATACACCAATACTGCAAAATTTTTGCATAAACATTTTAAATTTAATATCCGCAAATTTATGAAAAAAAAATTGCACGCGTTGAAATACAAGTCTCGTTAAGAGTTTGATTATTTTTCTGTTTAGGTTTTAAATTTAGAAAGAGGTAACAAATACAGCAGAACAATTGCGAGAAAATTACAATCTTAAAATGTTACTGACTAGAGCACCTAATTCATTGTGATTTATTGCAATGCTCGCCAAACTTTTGAGTGTCATGGATCCTTTGAATATCATATTCCATTTTGGCGAGTCTCCAAAATGTTTTTTATAATTTATGCTGGTAATCATGTATTACACATCAGACTATAGATGTCCAATTGTAACTCGTACGAGGTAATCCCTGGCGTAAGCAACCCGCAGCGCATATTCTTTAAGGTCGTTTTTCTTATTTTATATGGAAAGTTATTGACCTTAGCAGAGCACGCTTGACTTGCAATATCTCCTGGATCTATAGGCGTTTGCACACTCATGCATTAGACGTTCACAAAATGTAGTAAATTGAACATTCTTCATAAATTTGCAGCGATATTAAATTGCAGTGTTAATTCTTGAATATCATTTGAAAATACATAAATATAAAGTTATTTTACGTTATATCAAGTCTTTATTGTTAACAATTAAATCAGTTTTTTTGAGACGTATGATGGGGTTATGAGTGGGATGGTTCACTTTCTTGCTCTGAAATATTAAATGAACTTCTGAACTCATTATGAGGTTATCAGTAGGATAGTTGATGTTGCTTTGCGAAGACTGGCTCAATTGTACATATTCTAAGTAGCAAGTTTACCTCAACATTAAGCTTACTTCTACATTTGTTCTTCAGGAAAACTAGAGCAAAAAATGTACACTCACACAGTATCTGTATGCTAATGCAAATTATATTAAGTGTTATAGTGAAATTCGAATAAAATCGGAATATATCAGTTGTGCATGCAACCAGGATTCCATCAGGGACGTTGCACAGTGTGCAATAACGCAAATCCATCTGGAAAAAATTAATAACTTCTCTCTATTCTAACGGATTGTTATGAGACTTTGTACAGAGCTTAGAGGTAGCACATATTTTTTTTGTGTGCAAACTGTGACTACGTTTGTGTAAGAGTAACTACCCCTTTATAGAGAATGCATTTAGACAAAATTAATAACTTCTCTCCTATCTAACAGATTTTTATGAAACATTGTACGGAAGTTACAGGTAGAATATATTTTTTGTGTACAAACTACATTTACGGTTCCATAAGAATCCTTTACAGTGGGTGCATTTACATAAAATTAACTTCTCTCCTACATAACAGATTTTTATTAAACTTTGCACAGGAGTTACAGGTAGCATACATGTTTTGTGTGCAAATTCAGATTACATCTGTATGCTACCTATACTTGCTTACTTACTTACTGGCTTTTAAGGAACCCGGAGGTTCATTGCCGCCCTCACATAAGCCCGCCATTGGTCCCTATCCTGAGCAAGAGTAATCCAGTCTCTATCGTCATATCCCACCTCCCTCAAATCCATTTTAATATTATCTTCCCACCTACGTCTCGGCCTCCCCAAAGGTCTTTTTCCCTCCGGCCTCCCAACTAACACTCTATATGCATTTCTGGATTCGCCCATAGGTGCTACATGTCCTGCCCATCTCAAACGTCTGGATTTAATGTTCCTAATTATGTCAGGTGAAGAATACAATGCGTGCAGTTCTGTGTTGTGTAACTTTCTCCATTCTCCTGTAACTTCATCTCTCTTAGCCCCATATATTTTCCTAAGAACCTTATTCTCAAACACCCTTAATCTCTGTTCCTCTCTCAAAGTGAGAATCCAAGTTTCACAACCATACAGAACAGCCGGTAATATAACTGTTTTATAAATTCTAACTTTCAGATCTTTTGACAGAAGACTAGATGACAAAAGCTTCTCAACCGAATAATAACACGCATTTCCCATATTTATTCTTCGTTTAATTTCTTCCCGAGTGTCATTTATATTTGTTACTGTTGCTCCAAGATATTTGAATTTTTCCACCCCTTCGAAAAAATCTCCAATTTTTATAGTTCCATTTCGTACAATATTCTGGTCACGAGACATAATCATAGGGGAGAGTCGGGTAGTATCGGACATCGGGTAATATCGGACAGTGAGTTTCTTTCATCTACCACACGATGATAGTACCTGATTGACATAGTTACGTTTCTGTGATGTCGCATAGAGAAACGTAACCATGTCATTCAGGTACTACCATATGGTGGTAGATGAAAGAAACCCACTGTCCGATATTACCCGATGTCCGATACTACCCGACTCTCCCCTATACTTAGTCTTTTCGGGATTCACTTCCAACCCTATCGCTTTACTTGCTTCAACCAGAATTTCCGCGTTTTCCCTAATCGTTTGTGGATTTCCTCCTAGCATATTCACGTCATCCTCATAGACAAGAAGCTGATGTAACCCATTCAACTCCAAACCCTGTCTATTATCCTGAACTTTCCTAATGGTAGTATGCTACCTATAGGCCTAATTATTGTACAAAGTTTCGTAAAATATATTAGGCCTATATAGGAGAGAAGTTATTAATTTTGTCTAAATGTACCACTTTATAAAACATAATCAGACTTTGTAGACAAAAAAATATATATTCCACCTGTAACTTCTGTGTACAGTTTCATAAAAATCTATTAGATATGAGAGAAGTTATTAATTTTGTTTAAATACATCTCCATTAAGGGATAGTTCCTCTTATGGAACCGTAAATATAGTTTGTGCACAAAAAATATATGCTGCCTGTAACTTCCGTACAATGTTTCATAAAAATCTGTTAGATAGGAGAGAAGTTATTAATTCTGTCTAAATGCATTCGCTATAAAGGGGCAGTTTTTCTTGTGCAAACGTAATCAGAGTTTGTACACAAAACATATGTGCCACCAGTAAGGCATGTAGAGACTTTTATAACAATGCGTTAGACTGCAGAGAAGTTATTAATTTTGTCTAGCTAATGATTTGCGTTCTGATAAACCGTGCGTTTGTTAAGGTTAGATAAAAATGTGTCCAATGTATTTTTAATCTGATGCTCGATGTCATGTGAATAATTTTGTAAGCTTAAACACTCACACAGTGATTAAATCTTACTTATTCCATTATTCTTTTCTGCTGTTTAGCCAAACATGGAACAGATACCGTATACCCCACCACTGAAAAAAATTAATTACTGATAAGTGCGCAAGAACACGCAACAACAAGAATTCAACACTCTAAATGATGCTATATTAAATAGTAAACGAATTGTTGTAAGCGGACGTGACTGACTATATTAAAACTCACATTATATTTGGAGAACTTAATTTTTTTTTTGCAATTGTAATATTTAAGCCCTACTATAAGAAGAAAGATACTTTACATACTTGTAATTAAAGTTACATCAGTAAGAACGTACCTATCTGAACAGATTCCATGTCTCACAACACAATAAATCACTAACAATTGTTTTTTTAACCCACATAGTAAGCCTCTCTGTCTACGGCTGAATAGGAGAGAGAAGTGTTAGGAAGAACTCATTGCTCATACCCTTCGAAATATAGCTTTCCGCTGACAAAACAGTAAAAGCTATTCCTCACAACATTCTTCAAATGTTGAAGAACATGAATTCATATTCACCTATGCCTGACTAAACAAGTCGAAATTTGATTTTTGTCCACCTAGACTGGGAAAATTGCACACTGTACGTTGTAGGAAACACGATTTTTAAGTTCGTATCAGAAGATAATTCTAACAAGTGTAACAATTTTTTACCTAGAAGACGTTTTTCATACAATTGTTCCTACATTGCAGAAAGGACAATATTTCCTTACTTTTCAAAGCTATCAATGAACACTTTTATACGTCCAAACATGGGGTATCGAATAAGAGATCATCATATGTTGCTATAAAGTCATTGAGAGTGGGAAATGACTCGAGTTATCGATTGATAACTCGTCGAGATCACAAGTTCGATTTCTTTATCGTTGCTTCAGTCGTATCCTGAACGCTGAACGTAGTTAAAATTGGACCTTGAAGAATACAATTTAAAAAATCTAAAACGAGCGGATAGATATTACATACAAGAAAATTTCCTCAGGCTAACTCATTCCTGTTAAATTCTGTCTCTCGAAACTCTGAGATGAAAAATATTCCAGCGAGCTGATAAAAATCAGAGAACGTGACAAAGTTAAGCTTACATACAGTTTCAAAACACATCTTGATTTCTGGCGGACCACAAGTTAGAAACCACTGATTTAATGGATAATTTTGTATATCTCTGAATTAAAATGTTTCATATTTACATTAAAGAATCTTTGTATTAGTAAAAGTGTAATTTAGATACAAAGTTATTGAAATATATTATGTTTCTCTGGAGATCCAATCGATGAGCAAAACAAATTGGGGGACCGAGTTATACCTCTATGGAGGAAGCAGAGAAGGCAGAATGGGCTTAACCTAGTTTCGTCTAGGAGCTTGGAGGGCACTTAAAATCGTCAACGAAGAGGTGGCGAGAATATGTCCTCTTTGCGGTAGAGGCGAGACATCACACCATATTTTATCGGAGTGTGAAACCACAGAAGCTCTGAGGAAACGATTCCTGCCAGAGTCCTTCATTAAATCTAGCAGGGGGTACTTGGCGACATACGATAGGCTATATTAAATAATGCTAAATTCTGTGACAGTGTGGGAAAATATATTGCAAAAGTTCAACAGCTGAGGGTGGAACTGGCCGAGGGGGAGGGAGCCGAGGAAATAAAAGAAAGAGTTATTTATTAGTGTTGTAATGAGTAGTATTAACACTGAGCAATGAGGTAATTAGGGGATAATGTTCTTTTTGTATTTATTGTGCCTTTTTTCTATTTGTTTTTTTTGCGCGTGTATGTTTTTTATGTATTACCTTTATATTTATTATTTGGATTATTTGTTGCAGTTTCAATAAGTAATTGAATTGAATTGTTTATATATATATATGTTTCATTGTGTTTTTTTCATATCTTACATTTAATTTACTTTTATTATTTTTGTGAAATTTGGTACGAAGTTAGATTAGTTGTAATTGTGATAATTTAATGATAACGGTAATAATAATAATAATAATAATAATAATAATAATAATAATAATAACTGTTGTTTTATTATGTTATTATTAGTAGTATTATTTTTGTTTTTCTTTGAAGTTTCAAACTGTGCATAGCTATAGCACGAATGGCCGTACAGGCTCGTGCGAAGGATCTTGTGTACATGAGTTTGTATAATTTATTGTGTATCGATAAATGCACTTCGTTCATTCATATTATGTTTAAAAGTTTCCTTTTCTGTGTAGACATTCCCTACTGGTGGAAATCCTACTATCACTGTGTGTAACAAGAAGCAGAAATAAAGAGATTCTGAAGTCCTTACAGTCCAATTAAGTCCAGTTTAAAATTACGGCGAAGATAAATTGAATTTTTTCCTTGACGAAGACAGTGTCTGGACACGTTTTCTGAAAATATGTTTCCTCAGGCGTTTCAATACCTGCTTTCATTATTATCTCATTAGGGCCGCCCCTGAGATGGTGGTCGATATTATTAGACGGCGGAAAAATAACTCATTCTGTATCATATCTAACTAGCCATTTACACTGACGGATAAGAGAGATAAAAATAATTGAATTTCTTTCAGTTTACTGTGCTTTGCTGCGTGAAAAGTACGAACATGAATATCAAACGGGTAAAAGATAAAGTTATTCCCTATGTACCTACGTTTGAAGGCTCTTGGGGGATGTGGAGGTAGAGCTCCATGCTTTTCTGGCCCCGGCACTAGAATGAGGTGATGTGGTCGGCACCACGCACCGACCGCCTTTTACCTCCGCGAAAGACCCGGTAATTAATGTGATAGAGGCTGAGAGAACCTAGTGGCAGTTCTGGAAGCTTTCGAAACGAGAAAATTTTCGTCACGCGGAATTGAACTCAGAATCTTCCAGATCCTCTACCAACTGAGCTATCCGGTCATCGAGAAAATTTATACAGTGCAATAAAAAGCTTAACTCAAACCACTGATTAGAATTGTATGTATAGTTGTTACACAAATTCTGAAATATTATCTTACCGTCTCTTACATTCATAATCGTCTTTATTTTTTTTTATTATTTTTTTTTTCATTCTGTCATGGTACCAAATATGGAGACCTGAATCTTGTGAAACGGTATAATATAAATTTATGAATAACATTAAAAATGATTAGAAGTACTTAAAGGATTTTTGTTCAATGAAAGCATAAAAGATAAAGTGTATTTTGGCACTGATAATAATAATAATAATAATAATAATAATAATAATAATAATAATAATAATAATAATAATAATAATATGATTATGTCTCGTGACCAGAATATTCTACGAAATGGAAATATAAAAATTGGAGATTTATCTGTCGAAGAGATGGAAAAATTAATTCAAATATCTTGGAGCAACAGTAACAAATATAAATGACACTCGTAGGGAAACTAAACGCAGAATAAATATGGGAAGTGCCTGTTATTATTCGGTTGAGAAGCTTTTGTCATCTAGTCTGCTGTCAAAAAATCTGAAAGTTAGAATTTATAAAACAGTTATATTACCGGTTGTTCTGTATGGTTGTGAAACTTGGACTCTCACTTTGAGAGAGGAACAGAGATTAAGGGTGTTTGAGAATAAGGTCCTTAGGAAAATATTTGGGGCTAAAAGGGATGAAGTTACAGGAGAATGAAGAAAGTTACAAAACGCAGAACTGCACGCATTGTATTCTTCACCTGACATAATTAGGAACATTAAATCCAGAAGTTTGAGATGGGCAGGCCATGTAGCACGTATGGGCGAACCCAGAAATGCATACAGAGTGTTAGTTGGGAGGCCGGAGGGAAAAGACCTTTGGGGAGGCCGATACGTAAATGGGAGGATAATATTAAATGGATTTGAGGGAGGTGGGATATGATGTTAGAGAGTGGATTAATCTTGCACAGGATAGGGACCGATGGCCGGCTTATGTAAGGGCGGCAATGAACCTTCGGGTTCCTTAGAAGCCATTTGTAAGTATAATAATAATAATAATAATAATAATAATAATAATAATAATAATAATAATAATAATAATAATAATAATAATAATAATATGTATTTATTCTGACGAAGATAAGGCCATGAGGCCTTCTCTTTCACTTAGCCAGAAACAAAAGAAACTGATACAATTTTAGAGACTAATATTTAAAGAACACTAATTAAAAACGTATATAGTCATACAAGCACAGGTTGAATAAAATAATGCAAACATACTAAGATAAGATAAGATAGGACAAATGTTAATTAGAATACTAAAGAAATGCGATCAATTTAGAAAAACTATTTGGAAACGAAGCAAACCGAAAGATTTAATCATCGTCAAATTTTGTACGAATTAGATCATTAAATCTGTTCCACTTCCTGGATTAATCTGATATTTTACAAACTTTCTTTGATGTGCCGACATTTAGCCTTCCTTTCTTCGTGTAGTCTACACACTTATATGGTGCTATGTCTGGTTGTATTCTCGTCACATAAACATACTAAATTTTCGTGTAAGTATCAATGGTACAATCCTTCATTCACTGTCTCTTCTGTTTCGAGTTCTTCACACTTCTACTCCAAATTATCTACGTTCCCGGTTTAACTATTTATCCTCCAATCACAATCTAAACACCAGGTCACAGGAGAGCCAAATTCTAGCAATTCCTCTGCATAGAACATCCCACTGTTCATAATCTTTTACTGTTTCAGTCCCCCGTGAATGGACTTCTCTATCTCAGAAGATTAGGTGCTGCCAGACAATAACTACTTTCAAGAAAAGGCTAAACGATTTCTTACGGACGCAGTCAAATTGAAGTTATAATAAAATTATGATCGAGTTTAATAATTTCATTATATTTAGGTGTGATTATTATTATCATCATTATTAATATTATCATTTTTATTATTATATAATTATTTTATTAATATATTGGGAAGATAAAAGGAACTATTATTGTATTATATCAATTATGTATTGTATTATATTAATTACGTAATTTTCTATCATACTGGCCGAGTGGAAGAGAACGCCACAATTGTCGCTCAGTTCCGCAAGCCTGGTCTAGTCTCTTGATCTGTGATAACTTAAGGGCCATATTCATAGACATCCTTAGCTCGGGCTTCCGGTGGATGATCAGCGAACTAACGTCTTTCGTATTCATAAACCAGTGTTAGCGATATGATATGAATCCTGTACAAGTAATCACTCGATAGCCGGGGCTAGTTTAGCACGCTCGTAGTGCGGGCTAGCGAAATGTCTATGCATAGCACCCTAAGCGTTTACGTTTCGGATTTATACACAATGTTTGTATGATCAGTGTTTCGTATAAATTCAACTTTCAATATTAATTTAGGCTTTTTTTTTACATGCAGCAAATCACATATTTCCAGCACAAACTGTTAATGTTGTCTTCTTCTTCTTGGCAACGCTAAAATTAATTCCATTTGTCTTTGCTTCTGTTTAGGAAAAAGTCCTTCATCTATTTTGTATCCCCTATGAATTAACGACAACTGTACACCTAAAACTTTATAATCTGAATATTTACGATAACATTTAAATTATCTAATTTTCCAGTTAAGCAGGTTTCATTATAACTAACTGTGCACAAAACTTATAGATGTTTTTTAATTGAATAAGACTAACCTACTTTACGAATATGAGATAAATATAACATAAATATCTGATACAGCATATATTATATGAGCGTATTTTAGCGGCCATCTACTGAATTAGTTGTTAGTGGAAAAAAAAAACACCATAGTCCTATGTTATAGGAGTGGAAATTTTCAGTGTTTTCATAAAACAACCACAGTCCAAAGACTTTTTTTTTGTGAAAACATCAATGTCCAGGACGATGGTAGCATTTACGAATATCCCATTCATATAATCTTCAAAAATTTATCCATACAATTTTAAACTGTAGTAGATTGGCAGTACTGCTTCTTATGTACGCGCTAAAAGTCACCTGAGAGAAGCAGGTGAATTATTGTATTAGTTATGGAGTCATCTTTGGATGCAGGAGTAACTCCATGGAAGAAACGCAAGCACAAAAGGAGAAGAAACAGGATATAATAAAGAAAAAGAATATTAACGTAGAGGTACACTTCAGCCACAACAGACTATTTTTTCTTAAAACAACCATTGTCCATAGTTATCTACATTTACACATGTATTTCTACGAGGCATTTTAAGTTCCTCTGTTTCGTATCATTTATCTTAATGTTTTCCTTTTCCTTCCAAATTGTCACACAATTGGTTTTAATGATTGTTCTTTATGAATTGATTAGTAGGCCGATCTATTCGAACCATTATTTAGGGCGGCTTTTTTTGTTAAATATGTATGTACTTCAATTTTCCCAAGTTTCTAAAACATCTTAAGAAATGGCATGATGAATTTCACACTTGAAGCATCAAGAACACCAATGCCAGATAGTTTTTTGTTTCTTCTGAAAATTTGTGTTTTTGGACTATGGTTGTTTTCCCAAATAACCTTTCATATATAAGCCGTTCAGAGCAGAAGTGGTGTAAGTCAAAATTGGGTAATGAGGTTTAAAGTAAAAATTCTGTAAAATATAGCGCAAAGTAGCAATTAATATGTCCTTCGTGGTATCCACTGACTACTAATAGTTTAAATAAATTGAATATTAATTGCTACTTTGCGCTGTATTTTACAGAATGTCTACTTTAACCCTCATTACCCATTTTTGACTTACACCACTTCTGCTCTGAACGGCTCATATGTACAGAATGAACAGTAAGTAATGTCATTAATTTCAGGGAGTTATTCTTTGGGATATTGTAAACAAAATAGTTTAACACAATTTATATGAAAAATGTCATAGAGTGTTTTGAGAAAGCCAGTGAAATACAAAATTTTTATGCTTATAAAGCTTTTGAACATAGATACGCATAATTTATGCATAAATTAAATTTCAAACATTGAACACAAAAATATCTATGACTTCGAAAGAAGTCTCTTTTGAAAAGAAGACGAACCCCAAAAAACTCATAGTGAAACTTGATAAAAAAAAGAATACATGCAGTGGTGTGCACAACGTTGAAGTCAAGCTTTAATACTACTAGTACATTCAAATTCACCTGGGAAACCTACGTTCTCCGTTTTCTCTCCACTGTATTTGTTGATGACCTGTAATAATAATTGTAATATTCTACAATCTACATAAACGTCTACAGAAGCCGTGCAGGCTATTTAGACATGGTTGGATGTCGATACGGTTGTAATGGGAAATCGACGATATTTAGTATGGCTGGGAAAACCCAAGCAGTAAAGTTAATCTTTCCTATGGCCTCTGTGTCCAATAAAATCTCTTATAATCGAATTGCCTTTGTCCTTGTTCAGAAATTATCAGATGGGTTCTGCGTATATTGCACTGCGTTAAGGGAATCCCACAAAATTCAATTCAAAGTTTAACTGAATACGTTGCAAAATTAATTTATGATAGTGTAATAGTGTACGCAGGGTACCAGTTCCATTACTGTAATTCTTAGAACATTAATGATACTCACGGTGTAGATGGACAGTAAAGTAAAACCTGTTACCATGTTATTTTACTTAAAGTTAAGATCATAAGCAAATAAAAACATTTTTACATTAAATGTCAATGTTTGAAGTACAAGAGAGAAAGATTGTAACGTTTTGACATGCAAGTTTACTCTGAGGTCACTGGTGGTACCGATGCCATGAAAAAAGGAGAGCGAGATGAATTTCGTACCTCGTGCTTATATCTATTTTAGAAAGAATTAAAAAATATGTTAAGCAAAATTAGGTAGATACATTGTCTACAGGGAGCTGATGTTGATGACATAAAATATCTGAAAAATTACCAATAAAATGTCCTTACATTTACCTAAAAATGCCCTAAAATAAAAAAATCTTCAATATTAATCAATTAAATGTAGGCGACTGTATATTAATACATAATAAACAAAAAATAGCAGATAATGTTTAAATTAAATTAAAATTACTCTCTTTTTTCCGTTTTTCTTCTAAGAGAAATTAATTGGAAGTGAAGCTTGGACCACACGTAAGTGTGATGAACACCGAATCACTGCCAATGAAATGAAGTTTTTAAGAAGAACCGCTGGCTATACTAGATCAAACAATAAGAAAAATTAAGATATTTTGAAATAATTAAATATTGACCCAATTGTAGAGAAATATAAAATTACAGACAATGGAAATCTCATTATTTCAGGATGTCTAGAACAAGGATACCGCGCAGTACTAAATTACCGCCCTTTAGAAATAAGATCTTTGGGTTGTTCGCTGAAAAAATGAAGTGAGACCACAGTTATACAAACAGTAACGAAGCTCAATACGTAGTAAATATGCATACAATGACAGCTGAACTTCAGTTGCTAGCCACTAGGATAGCTACTATCGCACAGTCTATTGTTCCTAGTACTTTCAGTTGCTAAGCGCTTGGAGCATTGTATCGTGAGAAATGCAAAAAAAATCACCTCAAGCTTCGTGACTGTATGTACTAGACTGTAACAGACCACCAGGATCAATACGTGATAGGAAGAAGAAGAAAAATTAAGTCTCAATTAATATAAATTCGTAGATGACCTTGATTGAATAATATTGTAACACGGAATGAGGTATAATTTTTAAACTAGAGTAAATCTAACTTTTATTCATACCAACGAAAATAACAGGAAACATGCTGTAAGAGTTTATATTTCTTTTCTAGGCTGTTAAAATATAATTTCATTGAAGATTTCAATAATAATTATTTCCTATACATCTTGATTACACGTTTTTAACATTTTGCATAACTTAACAATGTAGTTTATTATAATAACTTTTTTTAGTGTCAATATGAGAAACTAAATGGTACATTACTTGGAGTGTGCATTTGTCTCTGGTAATGTGAAGTCTGAAATTTAGTTGTGTGTTTAGGATGTGTTGTGAGTGTATTTGTGGATATGTATATTTTGTACTTTTACGATGTATTTAATAAATCTTTTTTTTTAATATGTAGAATTTCCATGTCTGTTTCTATGTTTGTGTAGCTGTGATCGGTATTTGTCATTTTTCCTGCTTTAAATAAATATTTTGTTTCTTATTAAATACAAATGATAGTATATTTTGTATTAATACGTGAGTAGCATTCTCAATGTTCAGTGCTTCTACTGCCCTATACGAATAAGCAGATGTAAACACGGAACGGAGCGGGAAGACGAGTAAGAGCACTCCTTTGCAAGAGAAGCTAGTATGATCCATGTGCATCTAACTTACACTTAAAGTAACCAGACGCAGGAGTCTAGTTATAACAAAAAGAAATATGTAATTGTTGTGTTGTGTGATTTGATTATGGCTGTGATGTGTTCTTTGTATCGTGTTTGAAATGATCTCCTAGTCTGTCTAATGTAGAAGTTGTTACAGCTATTGGATGTTTTTTTATTTAAATTATGTTTATTTAACAACGCTCGCAACCGCCAAGGTTATATCAGCGTCGCCGGATGTGCCGGAATTTTGTCCCGAAGGAGTTCTCTTACATGCCAATAAATCTACTGACATGAACCTGTCGCATTTAAGCATCGAACCCGCAACTTCTGGCACAGAAGGCCAGCACTCTATCAACTGCGTCACCTAGGCCGATTATTGAATGTTAATTTCTATATACTTGTTATGTTGTATATATCTGTTTGTCTTGTTTGTGTGTTAAGATATTTTTTTATTGTGTTTTGTGTTCTGTATGCAATGTTATAAGGTAATTTAATTAGTGAATAGAGATGCGATTTTATGTGTGTTTTTGTTTTCCTATGAATTTCCTTTTAAACATAAACTGTATCGGATAAATGCATGTATAATATATTATTGCCACACACTGAGTAATAAATTATTGTTTCTATTACTAAAATTTTTTATGATGGACCATATTCATTTGATGAGATTAAAAATTAACTAATTTTTAAATTGTTCATTCTTATTTTGTTTTCCCCTCCCACCCACCACATTCTTCATCTTCGACTTAAAAGTACATTTTATCTTTCATTGTATTTATTAATTTGTATTAATTTCAAACTTACTAGCAATAATAAATAAATAAATAAATAAATAAATAAATAAATAAATAAATAAATAAATAAATAAATAAATAAATAAATAAATAAATAAATAAATTCCACGAACTGGATTTTAAGGCTCTTGTGGTCGAGAGCTGAACAATGCTAGTAGGGTAAAATCTATCATCACCACATACTGCGTCAGCTTATCGGATCACTATGCCCACCAATTGAAGTTCAATTTCCTTAGCAAAGAAAATGTTAAGCCGTGGAAATGCATCAACTGTGATTTTATGTAAGATGGCTGGAAAATAAAACGAAATTTTAACAAAATGTCATAAAAAGTTATTAACAATGGGAGAAAATTATTTCTAATATTCCCAAAAATTGGAAAAAAAAAAGAGCTATCGGACAAAAATAGCAAAAACGAAAAATAATACAAAGTGAAAATTACATATTTCGTTGTTATAACTACTGAGTGTTCAGTTCAAAGTATGTCATGGCTCGCTGTATGCCGTCATATGGCTAGCCGATGAGCCTAGAGAATTCAATCTTCCTACACTTCCGCAGAGGCGTATTACCTATATGCCAGAGAAGTTGCCTTGCAAGTACGGCGTTCATTCTGAAGAGTACTTACCAATACGCACTGTAACGCCGGTAGTGGCAGGAATGTGAACTCTTTGGAAACACGTAGCCTACTGAGGTGAGTTTTTTTCTTACTGTCGGAATACGGGGCGAGGGTTAAGACGATTACTTACGTATTTGTTGACATTAACTTCGACTGTCAACATGGACACGGAGCATTTGATTTGTATTGTGGAATGTTGTCGTACGCAACCGATGATAACAAATACCCTGCGTACGACTTGACCGCGAAAAACACAATTCGAAAGAGGTTATGGTAGCACACAGACCGTACAGACCGCCATCTGTTGCTACGACGTTCAAGTTATACCGTACACGTTCTCAAGTTCAAATTGAACGCCTTGATTAATAGCCAACTTCTCTGACATAAAAGCTGAAACTCGCTTCAAATCGCTGACTCACAACAGTGACGTCGTGACAAACTTTGAAATGAACACCCAGTAGAGTCCTGCGTCTGGTTACTTTGAGTACAAGTTAAATGCACATGAATCATACTAGCATCGCTTGCAAAGGGGGGCTCTGACTCGTCTTCCCGCTCCGTTTCGTGTGTTCATTGTAGTGTCTAGGTCAAGCAAACATGAAACCCTTACTTTCACAATTCCTCTGCATCTCAGTGTAGTGAACAAGGTCACCTTTATCTAACCCAAGCCATGTATAATTAAGGAACGTGATGCTAACGACACTATCTCCTTCTAGTGCCGAGATCTGGAAAGTGAGAGAGCTCTACTTTCTGTGTCGTGTGTATATCTACACCTCAACGGCGTGTGTTCGGACACCTTTACTAGTTTAGAGTATAATTAAACTTAGTGCCAACATCACTTCATCCTAGTGTCGAGGTAAAGGAAGTATGGAATATAATTATATCACCTCCACGTATTCCGTGTGTCTCAATGACGTGTACGCAAGCACGAAGTCTTAATGGCATATGCCTTGAGTAGGCTTGCTATCGATTACACGACTCTTCACAAACAGGATTTGGTCTACAAGACATTTCACATACTGTCTATTGACACTGTGTCATTCAGTATACAACCAATTCACTTTCTGACATTTGGCGTACTCCGTTTGCATACATATTTTTACATACTTACTTACTGGCTTTTAAGGATCCCGGAGGTTCATTGACGCCCTCACATAAGCCCGCCATTAGTCCCTATCCTGAGCAAGATTAATCCACTCTCTATCATCATATCCCACCTCCCTCAAATCCATTTTAATATTGTTTTCTCATCTACGTCTCGGCCTCCCTAAAGGTCTTTTTCCCTCCGATCTCCCAACTAACACTGTATATGCACTTCTGGATTCGCCCATACGTGCTACATGCCCTGCCCATCTCAAACGTCTGGATTTAATGTTCGTAATTATGTCAGGTGAAGAATACAATGCGTGCAGTTCTGCGTTGTGTAACTTTCTCCGTTCTCCTTTAACTTCATCTCTCTTAGCCCCAAATATTTTCCTAAGCACCTTATTCTCAAACACTCTTAACCTATGTTCCTCTCTCAAAGTGAGAGTCCAAGTTTCAGAACCGGTAATATAGCTGTTTTGTAAATTCTAACTTTCAGATTTTTGACAGACGACTGGATGATAAAAACTTCTCAACCGAATAATAACAGACATTTCCCATATTTATTCTGTGTCTAATTTCCTCCCGAGTAGCATTTATATTTGTTACTGTTACTCCCAGGTATTTCAATTTTTCCACCTCTTCAAAAGATAAAAATCCAATTTTTATATTTCCATTTTGTACATTATTCTCGTCACGAGCTTCACATAGGCCTACCATTTTTATATCTAACTTTTTGGTTGCCATTTCCATGGTGATATATTTCATATGCCATTTTTATATATATTTGTTGCCGTTTCCGTGGTGATGAAGATTTTTTGGTTGACAAAATTGACTAGTACTGTTTTTATCATGGAAGGAGAATTTATTGAAACCTGGCACAATCGCTTGTAGGAAAAGCGCACCCATCACTATTCACTCATACGAGAAATGATTAAGGAGCAAGAGGATACTGAAACGATGATGAGAAAATTGGAAGCAGGAAGGAAAATCCGTCCGCAACTTCGAAAGAAGTATGCTACACTTAACCGTAGGGTGCAGAATATAGTGAGGACGTACCAAGAGCACAAAAATGGCAACCGAGTACAGTACTACAATATCTAATGTCTTTGGGTTACAAATTCACTATATAAGTTTTAATAAATATATTTGGGTTAGAAATTCAATGTTTTTAATCATTACTTATTTATATTTGAAATAAGTAGTATGTTAACTGACATTATGTGAAAAATGTATATGAAATGGCGTAAGTGAAATACCTAGTATGTCAAATGACGTATTCGGTTAAATTTAATGCTTATTTTACTGATTATATCTCCGGCTTATATAGAGTTATGATCTTTCAATGTGTAACATCTAAATTCGACCTATATTAATACAAAAATTAAAGAAATTGGTAGAACAGAAATTTCACTGACGTTGTTCGACTTTGGTCACTATAGAAATGCTTACGTCATATGCGATAAACTCAACAATCTGAACAAATTCATTCCTATAGACAACGTATTAGAATTGGCTTAGAATGTAGTCTATAACATAATAGAACAATAATAAAATAACTGTTAGTCAATACAACATTTTAATATTATGTTTCAGGATTGTTCTTGTTAAAAAAAAAGAATACTCAACACTGAATAGATCTCAAGAAAGGAAGGAGATTCTACTTGTGATTCTATTATTATTTACCTTATATTACAAATATAATTCGTAGCTCAACATTGTTAAAAAGTCTAGCAACGCCAGACAGAGAGAGCAGCTAGATGTGAGCTTGTACCTATAGAAATGGAAGTCCTGTGGTGTGGGAACTTCATGTGTATTCGATACCGATCACCTGCCGGCCACCACGAGCGTCCGACTTGCTTTGAAACGTTTGCCAGCGCCAGCCTGATCAATAAGAAGTCCCACAGATGTACGAGGCACGTGGTCCCCGCTATAGACACGAACTAACAGCGCTCAGACCAGCATTGCAATTGCAATTCAAATATTTAGAACGTAATTTGAGCTATACTACAGACTATAAAATAAAAGCATCACTAGTACAACGCTTCCGTGAAATAACAACATTGACCGTTGAAATTAAGTGAGGGAAACCATAATACGTATATTAATTACAGTAGTTAAGATAATGACAGTTGTAATAAATTTTCTAAAAAAAAAAAAAAAAAAAAAAAAAAAGAAGCTACAAACAGTTGGGTTTTACAAGATAAAGGAATATTAGAACAGAATTTAAAATATATCGAATGATAAAATACAATACCACAATAATGAAAATGTGTACGTTGAAGCTATGGACTGCAAGTGAAAAGGTCATGAGTTCTATTTCCGATGTGATTACTGATTTTCTCCACTTATGTAATCTTTACGCCCATGGGGTTCACTTAGCTTCTTGTGTAAGAGACATTACCAGGAAGTCTTCCGTAGGAGCAAAAGGGGCAAACGCGTTGAATAGACATCCCTTCTGGTATTAATTATGACTGTCTGCAAGGATAGTAGCCTTAACATCTAGGTACCCTATGGGCCTTTATTACCTATACTAGAGACAATTTTACCTTTCTCTATGAACAAACTAGAGAAAACATTGGGAAAAAAGACAAAGAATGGATGAATTTATTGTGAATTCCAAACAGAAATTTTGTCTAATTTTATTCTTAAAATATAGAAAACGAAGGACAAAAGAATAAAACCATTATATAACGATACAATCTGAAACACTTTGAAACGAAATTTCTTAGAGTATTTTTAATATATTTAGATAAATATAATTCAGACATAGGCTACAATAAAAAATGTCAGTTAAATTTAAACACAAAAATCCAGTTGTATAGACCTCGGCCATCTGAGAATGCGAAGAGCAGTTAATTAGGGGCCGCGAACAAAATGTTTATTATTATTATTATTATTATTATTATTATTATTATTATTATTATTATTATTATTCGGTTGAGAAGCTTCTGTTATCCAGTCTGCTCTCGAAAAACCTGAATGTTAGAATTTACAAAACAGATATATTACCGGTTGTTCTGTATGGTTGTGAAACTTGGACTCTCACTTTGAGAAAGGAACATAGGTTAAGGGTGTTTGAGAATAAGGTGCTTAGGAAAATATTTCGGGTTAAGAGGGATGAAGTTACAGGAGAATGGAGAAAGTTACACAACGCAGAACTGCACGCATTGCATTTCTTACCTGACATAATTAAGAATATTAAATCCAGACGTTTGAGATGGACAGGGCATGTAGCACGTATGGGAGAATCCAAAAATACTTACAGAGTATTAGCTGGGAGACCGGAAGGAAACGACCTTTGGAGAGGCCAAGACGTAGATGGAAGGATAATATAAAAATTCATTTGAGGGAGGTGGGTATGAAGGTAGAGACTGGGATTAATCTTGCACAGGATAAGGACCGATGACGGGCTTATGTGAGGGAGGTAATGAACCTCCGGGTTCCTTAAAACCGTAAGTAAATAAATAAAGTAAGTAAGTAAGTAAGTAAGTGAATAAGTAAGTAAGGGTAACAGTTTATCACTGATGGCTCTAAATTACTATATGAAACCAAAACTACAAGAGGCATTTAAAACTTCCAAAGAAGAGATAACTTAAACAGAAAAACCGTACATAGAAATTACACATGGAGGATTTAATAACGATGTTGATAATAATGATTATTATGATGATCATGACGACTCTAAAATAACTTTGAAGTTTGTGATCACATATTTAGTATGATGCACAGAAATATCTTATCATCACCACTTAGGCTGCAGCCAATGTCTTCAACAATCCTCTTCCAAGTATTATCCCTCTCCTGTATTTTCCTCTTCAATTTCATAAGGCTATTTTGTTACGCCATCTAGCTATCTCAATTTTGGTCGTTCAGTTTTTTTGGCACCATGTCTCACTGGACAAGAGTCTTTTGAGTACGAGTATATTTCTTTCGTTCGTCCTCATTAGAAATACCTTATACTCGAAATTTATACTAATATAAAATGTGCATTACTTTTGTCTCTCTATCTTTCACTAAATAATTCGGAAGATATCTATTACTGTAACACAGAAAGCGTAAATTCCGTATATATTAAGCTTTCCCACGTTGACATTAATGATAAACAATCACATAAACAAACAGCCAATTGTCATGACTACCGACCAGATGATCTTTACAGAATTTCAATTATACAATCTGAGTTTCGTTAAATGATTAATCTCAACCAAATAATTGATTAATACAGGAAGGTATACATGAAATCCAAATTTGTATAATATGCGTTACTGCTCCTTAACAGAAAACCACAAATTAAAGTCACACAGAAAGTGTGCACTCAATGTGGGATCTCTGATGTCTGTTTTTTCTTTTATTTATTGTCGCTTTAACTTATAATAAAAGTTATATCGCGACTCTAACGTCTTGTCAACCCACTTGAGGTATATGGATTAAAAGGGAATAATTGAGCCGGGATCTGGTAGAGTTCCTGGGTAGCTCAGTTGGTAGAGTGTTGGCGCGCTCAGCCAAAGGTCTCGGTTCGATGCCCGACCCCAAAACAATTTTTCCTTGAAATTATTCAAGTCAGTTTTACAGGGGGCTATAGCTGAAAGCCAGATTTGCAAAATAATGGATGTTTTCTGAATTAAAATATTGACGTTTTCTGATATAGGCCTACTCTTACTATTTAATTTCCTGAATTTCAGTTACACATTATGAATTACAATTTCTGTGGAAGTATACGAAAACAATAATTATCTTCTTATTTTGCATTCCAACGACGGCGACGTATGTAGTGATTATTTATTAGTAGGGCCCGGATATTTAGGTATTTATGACAGTTAAAATAGGCAGGCAAACAAGGCAATAAAACGTAAAAAAGGTACATAAATTTTGAAAAAGGCATTATACATTTTAAAAAGGCATAATATATTTTAGCAATAAATTTAAATTATATCAATACAACTCACATTTTTACTTCGTAGTTGACACATGCTGACGTATGAAATGTTTTTTTTTTTTTGTGATTAATTGTCTTTTCACAAACCTTACATAACAAAACTGTTTCATCGGTTGAATACACATGGGCACCAAATTCACTAACGTAAGCATGAGTTTACTTTTCAATGGTTTACTGAATTTAGGCATTCTAGCTAACTGATCTTAGACCTTCTGTCACCCGACAAAATAACTGACTGTTCCTCACTCAAATTTCTTTCTCCTAAAATAATAAACACGTGTAGCACAAAATTGTAACAGTAAGATTTGAAAATATGAAAGCAAACAATTGAAAATGCTACGTGACAACTTCTATGAGAACGGGCTTAATATTTAAAATTATAAATCTGATTGTTGGTATTGTGAAGACATGACATATTTTTGTCGATCATTATTCATATTACACCAATAGTATTAAAGCATGATTATTAGCAGATTAAGCACCGAAATAAATTACTTTTATTTACTGTTATTACTAAAGTGTGTCATTGTTTTATATATATTTAAATTTCATACATATTACATTACAATTAATTAGAAAGTTGCAAATAAACAAAAAATATTGCTTTAAAATGACAAAAAAGGCGTTTATTATTGAATTAGTAAGAAACACCTTAAAAAGGCAAAATAGGAAAAATAAAAATAGGCTCTATCACTTTGATTTACCCCAGATCACATTTGTATCTATGAAAATAATGATATACTTCCACCCAGTAAAAAAGGCATTATTTATTAGTAAGAAATGTATACACGACTTATAAACGAGCTATTCATTGTGTAAGTATAATGCAGTTAAACGTATGGATAAGAGTTATTAGTAAGAATTTAAATCTATATAAGAAACAGAAAGTAGCCTACAAGGTCTGCTAACAATTCCACAACAAAAGACGGTGAATTTGGCGAAGAAAGAAGTTAACGGAAGGTACTATAGCAAACTACAAAAGGAATGTATTGACATTACAACATCCAATTCTGTGGTTTATGAAAGGATATCTATTTCCTCGAAATTGATCATCACAGCTATTTTTTATTGGGTTATTTTACGACGCTGTATCAACATCTAGGTTATTTAGCGCCTGAATGAAATGAAGGTGATAATGCCGGTGAAATGAATCCGGGGTCCAGCACCGAAAGTTACCCAGCATTTGCTCGTATTGGGTTGAGGGAAAACCCCGGAAAAAACCTCAACCAGGTAACTTGCCCCGACCGGGATTCGAACTCGGACCACCTGGTTTCGCGGTCAGACGCGCTGACCGTTACTCCACAGGTGTGGGCTCACAGCTATTGAAGCTTAAGAAAGAAATTAAAATGAAAACACAACATGAAACATATTACTTACTCAGCAGAACATATAATAAAAGGAATGAACAAATTTAATTACTTTAATAAAAAGTGTATGTCTAGCTTCATCACTGATACAGTACACCATATGTATGTATGTACGAGGCGCATCCAGAAAGTAAGTTTCCCGATTTTTCCCCCTTGAAAGTAAACGTAATTAGCCATGTCAATTGCGCATGCGTAACAGATCTATGACGTATCAATCATATGCCAGCCGGACAGGTCCCGCCTGGTGCCAGTAGCGTGGCAGCAGTGGTCCGAAATGGAAGCTCTTATTCCTTCTCCCGCCGCCTGCGAGGTTCGGTCGGTGATAAAGTTCTTTAATGCACAAAGCATTGCGCCAATTGAAATTCATCGGCAGTCCTGTCAGGTCTATGGGCCGAACATCATGAGTAAGCAGATGGTGCGTCGCTGGTGTAGACAGTTTTCCGAAGGTCGTCAAAAAGTGTCCATGATGAAGAGCGCAGTGGGCGACCGTCCCTCATCAATGATGCTCGTGTTGAGCTGGTGCGGCAGTGCATCATGGAGAACCGTCGCTTCACGATTACGGAGCTGAGCAGCCATTTTCCGCAAATATCGCGATCCTTGTTGCATGAGATTGTCACTAAGCACCTGCTGTTCAAAAAAGTGTGTGCCAGGTGGGTGCCGAAAAACCTGACACCCGAACACAAAATGCAACGTTTAGGAGCAGCACTGACATTTCTGCAACGGTATTACCATGACGGCGACGAGTTCCTCGACAAGATCGTCACGGGCAATGAGACTTGGATTTCGCACTTCACCCCGGAAACCAAGCAGCAGTCAATGCATTGGCGGCATAGTGGATCTCCGGTCAGGACGAAATTCAAACAGACGCTGTCGGTACGGAAAACGATGTGCAATGTGTTCTGGGACAGGAAGGACATTCTGCTCATTGACTTCCTTCCAAGAGGTGAAACAGTGAACGCTGACCGTTACTGTGAAACACTGCGAAAATTGCGACGTGCCATTCAAAACAAGAGGCGTGGAATGCTTACTGCAGGTGTTGTGCTCCTTCATGACAATGCTCGTCCACGTACGGCTCGGCGCACAGCAGCTGTTTTGACGGAATTTGGCTGGGAGTTGTTTCATCATCCAGGCTACAGTCCTGATCTTGCTCCCAGCGATTTTCACGCTTTCTTGCACCTCAAGAAATTCCTGTCCTCCGGTGAGCGTTTTGGCAACGACGAAGAGCTGAAGACGTCTGTCACACGCTGGTTCCATTCACAGGCGGCAGAGTTCTACGACAGAGGGATACAAAAGTTGATCCCACGATACGACAAGTGTCTCAATTCTGATGGTGGCTATGTTGAAAAATAGCTGAAACATTGCTGTACCTGTTGCCAATAAATGTTTTCCTGAAAGTGTGTGTTATTTTTTTTTAAACAGGGAAACTTACTTTCTGGATGCGCCTCGTACATATCACCAGACATAATTAAATAGTATGTAAAATAATAAAAAAATTAACAAATTAATTACAGGATTCATACCACACTACAAAAAAATTCCGCAGTCGTTCTAGAATACAGCAAATATAAATTATATTGGGGCAGAAATATTATAACATTAAAATAATCATAACAGACCAGACATAATAAATTATTGTGAATAAAACATTAAATACCATATTCCTAATTGATGTGTCGGTAACATTAACAAAAAGTATATAAGAAAGAAATTGAAGAGTACAAATCGTTAGCAAGTGAAGTGCAACTCTTCTGGAATCAATTCCTAATGTCCAACGTTTTATCGCAGACGGTATCACTTACCGTACGTAATTTACACGGAATTTATTTGTACTTATATGTGAGCGCAAGATAAAGACAAATCTGCTAATATAAGGGACAATCAATAACTTTCTGGACAGCCCTGAGTGTACGTTACACACAGGACATAGGAAACGGAGAACTTATCTAGAACCAGGGAAAGACCTGGAATCTATGCCAAATAAATCACTTGAAAGGCAGAGAAGAAGATAGCTTTAAGGCGTATGTGGAGAGATTCCAGGAAAAAATCGCAATAGGTCCTTCACATGTTTGCACAAAATCACGTGTAGGAGCTCAGTTCTTAAATACAATCTGACGCTGTTTGATAGACTGACTCGACAGACATGGAAGCAATGATCTTCAGTGACACGAGTATGTATGTTTAACGGTACAATAAATACAAGTGCAGTTCGGAAATATATTGATCGACCCTTGTACGTAAACTGGAGGTGTAATTTTATGTAAATTTACAGCGTTATAATGTATCACGTATGAATATTTCGAGGGATGAGAGATAACAGCTTTTAGGTGTACAGTTTCCCGTTACCCACTATTACATTCTTTGTGAAAACAATTAATCATAACTGTGATGAAATATTTGCTTTATTATCGCTCGAGTATATTTTTTAAAGATAAAGCGCTAGTGTTTATCACTGAAGTGTGTTATTTTGGTATCGGGTTTACTGGAAGCCTGTACTCCATGAAAATATGTAAACAAATTTGTGAAGTGTTTGGCAGGCTTTTAGAGGCTCTGACTCGTGACGGATCCATAAATTTAGGTCTACTGTGCGCGCTAGATGAGATGATAATTGTTCCAATTCGAGAGTTGGCACGGCAGGCATTTATGAATTCGATCCTGACAGGCGTGCCATCTTTCTATAACCAGGTACTATCTCTACATGAGTTCCTGGTAAACCACAGACCCCGGAGCTTCAACCTCTTAAGAATAGTTGGTTGTTTAGGCATTCGAAATTTGTGAAAATATAACTACATAGACTTAATGCATTATATATTATACAGTCTGAACCGTTTGCGTATGGATACTATTAATTTATTACTATAAAGCTACTAAGTAGGAAACATTTTTTGCTGGTTATATTAGGATTATAAGATGGGAGTTTCCATATATGAGAATCAACAATGCATAATCTGAAAGGACAAATGAAAATCGCAAGTGATTAAATGGCTACTACAAATCAACAGTGAACACAATGTGTTCTTTGGTATGCTAAATTTGAGAGTGTTAAAAGAATTCAAAGGGAATTTCGACGAGAATATGCTGTGCTTTATGTACCTAAATAAGATTCCATAATGTTGTGGTATTGAACATTTGTATAAACAGGTTCTGTGTTAAAAAATGACATGCAGGAGGTCCCAGGCGAAACCCAGTACGAGAAGCAGCTATCTCTTGGTTTGGCCCGCAAGCTCCCCAGATCTAACCTCTCCTGGCTTTTTCGTATGGAGGTTTGTTAAAGACATTGTCTATTCACAGAAACCAGGAACATTGATGATCTGGGAGTAAATATTACTCAAGCTTTTCAATAATTCACCTCTCTTATGTTAGAACAGACATAGGCTGAATTGCATCACCGTTATGAGTTGTGTAGGGTGCATAATGAGGGTCATGTTGAGCTCTGAGGAATCTCCCATCTTTCAGTGTTGTTTGCACAAAGTTTCAACAAATAAAATTCAGTAGTAAATGTTTTACAGTGTTTTTATTTTATCCATACCCAAACGCATCACCCTGGGTATATTGATTTCCATCAACTGCTTCTGGTAATGATGGCCCTAACATTTCCATACAAGTACTTAGGCCTATTATTTTGTCATATCATAAGTTCTAAAAAACAACGTGATCTCTTTTTTGCTTGTTATATCTCATTTCCTGATACCGCATTCTGCTAAGATTCTCCTCCGGATACTGAATCTACGTTTATATGGAATGAGAGTTTGAAGAAGAGTAATTTGGCTTCAGTAAGGGAAAAGGTACGAAAGATGCAATTGGACTGCTGCGGACAATCGTCAAAAGAAACATAGAGAAAAATAAAGAAGTGCCTGTGGTTTTTTGGACCAGGAAAAAGTTTTTGAGGGAATGGACTGGAATAAGCTTAATGGGATCCTGAAGAAAATTAGTATGGATTGAAAAGAGAGGAGCTATTCTGTAACATTTATATGAATAAACGAGTCGAAATCAGGATAGAAGAAGAAATGTCAAAGGGAAATCGAATAGGAAGAGGAGTACGACAAGGATGTTCTTTATAATCTACTCTGTTCAACATCTGTTTGGAAGATTTAGTGAAGAACTCTTTTCAGAACATGAGAGGAGTGATAGTAGGAGCAAGAAGAATAAAGTGGATATGGCGTTATTAGCAGAAGAGATGATACCACAGTCTAGTATATACACTGTATATTATACAGTCATGAAGCTCAATACGTAGAGAATATGCATCCATAGGTAGTTGCTAACCACTGGGATCACTACTATCGCCTCATTACAGACAATGCGAAATACTACCGGCACAGTCTATTGTTCCTAGTACCCTCAACAACTCAAGCTTCGTGACTGTATATACTAGACTGTGATGACACTATGAGATAAGTATGCTGCTCATGTTAAGTATGAGATGAAGATAAAAATGCAAACAAGACTAAGAGCGTGCAATTGATAGATGAAATATATCGGTTGCTGTTAAAATAAATCGAAAAAATGCATTTATACCTAGGTAATGGTTCTCGGTTATCGATATTTAATAAATAATCGCAACGCATAAATACCTTATTTCATTCTGTGAAATTACATACGGTTCTTTCTTCTAATAGTAAATTTTATCATCACTTTGTTAAGTTGAGAAAGAAGTTTAAATCTTCAATCAACTGAATACTTAAATTAATACATTTAAAACAATAATAGAATAAGTAGACCTATATCCTAACACCATACATTATTAAAACTATTAACTGGTAGTCAAATTCCAAATTCTTGAGGTGGAGATGGAAATATTGGTGAAATGGAAGAGAAAAACGGGTGCATACTGAGGAAAACCTCCTGTAAATATTGACTTACAGGTCGGGAATAGAAATCAGGCCAAAGTTTTCAACATCACAATAGTTTCACTTTATAATTATTCAAATAATGAGAATGTAAAAGTTAATTAGGCAAATTGAGAATATTTTTCGTAAAGAGACAATATAATCTCTACGACAAAGAATTATGTAGGTAGCACATCTACTAACTCCAAGAATATGTAATTATTTACTTGATGTCTACACTATAGGTTCTCTGTTTTCAAAACAAGGGAGGGGTAAAAGTAGGAGCAAAAAAGAATATGATATGGCGTTGTTAGCAGAGGAGGAGACGATATTAAGGGATATGCTATTGGAGCTAAATGACAGCTGTGAGCAGTATGGAATGAAGATAAAATATGCAAACAAGACGAAGACATGGTTGTCGGAAGAAAAATAAAGAAGGTAAACTTGCGAATTCAAAATGAGGCAGTACCTAGGGTAAGTGAACAGCTTCAAATACTTGAGATGTGCTATAAGCAGTAACATGAGCTGCTGTCAGGAAGTTAAAAGGAAGATAGCAATAGATAAGGAAGCTTTTAATAGAAAAAGGAGCATCTTCTGCGTACCTCTGGAAAAATAACTAAGAGACTAGTTAAGTGCTTTGTGCGGAATGTAGCATTATATGGGGCAGAAACATGGATATTGCGAAGGAGTGAAGAGAAACGAATAGGAGCATTTGGAATATGGATATGGAGAAGAATGGAGCGTGAGAAGTGGACAGACAGGATAAGAAATGAAGTTGTGTTGGGAAGAATGGGTGAAGAAAGAATGATGCTGAAAGTGATCAGAAAGAGAAAAAGGAATTGATTGGGTCACTGGCTGAGAAGAAACTGACTACTGAAGGATGCACTGGAAGGAATGGTGAAGGAGAAGAGTTCGGGGTAGAAGAAGATATCTTCTAGATGATAGACGACATTAAGATATATGGATTATTTGCGGAGACTAAGAAAAAGGCAGAAAGTAGCATGGATTGGTGAATGCTAGGTTTGCAGCGAAAGACCTGCCCATGGGCAGAACATTTTATATACGTATGTATAGGTTTAAGTATGGTAGAAAACTTGTGAATGATAACAAAAATGATCACTAAGCTAGCTGATGGCTTTTAATTAAAAGAACGAGGTTAGATTCTCAAAAAATTGTGAGTGATTCTGAAATTGGCTGCGAAGTTCGTTTTTAATTTTTATTTCCTTAGTGAGTCTTGCTCGAAAATTAACTTCGCGTAATATCACAAATATATAGGGAATGAATAGAGATATCATGAAAACAAATACACTGTAAGTAAAATTCCATTTACTAGAGACACTAACTAAATGTCATGTGTGAACTCTTCTTATCTTAGACCGAGGCACGAAGCAAATTATACAGTAAATGACAACAATATTGGTGATCCGATCGAAGCTGCATGTTGAACAGGCCATTAGTGGTTGACCTCTGAAGGCCACCTAGATTCCAAGAATTCAACAAAATCATTCATTAAAAGGAACGCGGCAAAGCTTCGGCGATTCATTGTTCACAGACTTCCAACTGTGATAAATCAATACGACCGCTTGTACTCGTAAGGACTGGAGCCGCGAGTTCCTTAGCCTCGTACACCGGAGAATGTTCCAACTTCATGCCAGTGTTCACTGAGATGAAAGCGTAACAAAAGAATATCCTGAAGAACGATAACTTTCATTCAAACGTATCACATAATAGGATACTTCATATATTTATTATTATTATTATTATTATTATTATTATTATTATTATTATTATTATTATTATTATTATTATTATGGTTGATATGCATCTGTAGCTTGGAGCTCTATTACAAATACTGATTCGGCAAAACTGGAAAATATTCAAAGGAAATTTATATCATTATTTTCGTACAGATTTCAGTCTACTAACTCCGTGTATAGACTAAAAGCTGCTTCACAATAAACCGGGAACGGAAACGACAACGAGAACGAGAACGGAAATAATGTTAAAATATGTGGTTTTGAATGTGAGTATTCACAATAGTTAATTGTGAATGATCCCATTTAAATACTTTTATTTTAACATTATTTCCGTTTTCCTTGTCGTTGTCGTTTCCCTTTCCGATTTATTGTGAACCAGCCATAACTATCATAAAAATACGAGTACTTTAAATGTCGAAACTTGTATGCTAGACAATCATGAACTGGATTACTTATTCTTATGTAAGGTTCTTAAAAGTGACATTAATTGTCCATCTTTCTCAAACAGTGTCAGCTTCCGTATTACGATGAAAGACATGAGACATCACAAACTTGTCTATATTTTTATTTTAGTAGGTTATTTTACGACGCTTTATCAACAGCTTAGGTTATTTAGCGTCTGAATGAGATGAAGGTGATAATGCCGGTGAAATGAGTCCGGGGTCCAACACCGAAAGTTACCCAGCTTTTGCTCATATTGGGTTGGGGGAAAACCCGGGAAAAACCTCAACCAGGTAACTTTCCCTGACCGGGAATCGAACCCGGGCCACCTAGTTTCGCGGCTAGACGTGCTAACCGTTACTCCGCAGGTGTGGACTTGTCTATATTAGAAATTCTAAACCTCTCTCTCCGGTCTCCAGATGCATTAAAAATGCTAACTTGCGTGTATGTGATTTCGATTCATTCGGAAAATTTGTACTGACAATGACATCTCTGGACGCAAGCCGCAATACATAAGATGTAATATCAATCGAGGAATATAGAGCATTCCGTTCGGATTCCACTGGCGGACTCTCAACACAAGCATCTGACGTAGACTACACAATATTGATTTATAGATGGACAGATTATATTTTATTTCAGCTTTATTTTTACTGTGCTACAACAACCTAGGAAAATACGTCACAAATTACCACTCTTAATACAACTCGTAAATTTTCGTCTGCCAGTCACGATCATTGTTTAGATGTTACAAGTTTTCGTTCATAATATATTGAAATATATTGGATATAGAGCCAAACATAGCAGCTATGTAGGATAGTGGCAGAGGCGAACTATGATAGGACTACACATATTTTCTATGGAGAGCATTTTAAATAAATCTAAACCAGTCTAGTGTGTTATATAATGGCAGCGTTTTATATCCTCAGTTATTTCCAGCTGTCTTAATAACATCTAGTAAACTTTTTTAAAGTTGTACTTCGAGTCCCGTATTTTACTACAGATACAAGTTGTTTTATGTTCAAATTCATTTCTTCTATATATTTTCTTCAAGCTTGCAAAACTCCTCTCCTTTCTTTAAGAGCAATGACATCGAGCAAATATTCTTATACAGAGAGATCCTTCGTAACTCCGCAAGTGAACATTACCAATTCTACTCTATCAATATCTGTGTTCCCACCTAAAGCGAGAGATTAGACACCGTTTACGCATCTTTGATTTTATTTCTCGTTCAGCTAGTGTTTCAATATCCCTTATACTCCTTTGAATTGTTCGTGTCAATAATTTCATACTGTTAAAAAACGTCAAATTATTCGGGACAAATAATGTTACCAACTTCATTCAGACATGTTTTAATGAACTGTCCTTCATTATAGCACTTCAATGATTTTGCGATTTCGAAAGCAATAACATAACTTGCATGGAGTTCCCTTTGACTCATATCTTATTTCATCATATTTTAGTACCGGAACTGTTATTCGAATATAATTCTTTATGTTTTAATTTGCTTCGCCCGATCCAGCCCTACGAAAAGAAAATTATGTTTCTTCTGCATACATTTCCGTTTACAATCACAGTGGATATGTTCATGCTTACCTATGATTTCGTGATAATCTTATGATGTGTCGTAATGTCGATAGATGTTTGATTTATAAGTGCCTATTAGAATTTTAGGATACAAGAGGTGTCTACATTGTCACCATATGCACAACAAATAGGCATACTGTTCCTCCCATTCTTCCTTAGACACAGGTTTCCGAACAGACGTTGAAGATTTTGAGGAAGAAGCAGTCTAAATTTAAGCAGGTAACCCGCCACTGATAGATGGCTATGTACTGGAGTTGTAGTGGAGTTGGACGGAAAGGAGAGAGTGAAGCAAAGACAGTTTACTGCACTTCCCCTGCGACGTCACTATTGCTAGTGATCACGATGACATTTTTTCCGATCTCTGATTTAGTGTATAGAAGTACAGTAAGTATTAGATCATGGCACTGTCATTTGCTCTTATATTATTTGCAAAATTTTTCTACACAAACTGATAATATTTTCTACAATATTTAATTTCTTTCTATACAATTTAATATTATTGTTTGTTGTAAATTAACCGTTGCAAACCATGTTCTTCATTTTGTTTATATTGACACAGTTATATATTTAATTTGTATCAGTGTTGTTCGTTTTATTATTGTGTTAATTGTATCACTATGCTGGACTTTTATTGGTCAATGGCTGTCCAATGAATGAATGAATGAATGAATAAATAAATAAATAAATAAATAAATAAATAAATAAATAAATAAATAAATAAATAAATAAATAAATAAATAAATAAATAAATAAATAAATAAATAAATAAATGTTATTATTTATTTACTTAATCTGGCAGACCTAAGACCAGCAGACTTTCTCTTTCGCCCATTCAGACTCTGATTGAATACAATAGGATGGATGGGGTTCGAAGAAGTATGGATTATAAATGTTGACCAAAGAAGACACGGAGAATGGGAACTTATCCTCCTGAGTCCTGAGAGTATAATACACTGTACTATACTTGTATGATGTGATATAAAATTTATGTGCAGAGACCCTGAAGTATAGTATAATATACCTGCATTTGTATCCTAATTGTAACCTGCAGAATTTTTTGAACATTTTCCCTCATGTCAGTGACTGTTTTAAGTTTAGAATAATAATATAATTATTATATTGAACTTTAAAAATAAAACAAGAAATAATATCTCAGGACTCAGAAAGTTAAGAAGCAACAGAATTGCTAATGGGTTTCAGATTGCTAACACGTTGTAGGAAAACTACTATACTGTAGAATACTGCTAAATAAAACTACTATTATTATTATTATTATTATTATTATTATTATTATTATTAATTTTTTTAAACTATCGAGATTTAATCACTCGGCTATCCTGACTTGTTATTGTTACACGTCCTATGTTCCTCTGGCCTTTTCTGCCTTACTTCACAAGAATGAACATTTCTTAAATGCTATAAAGATTTATGACCTTCGGAGGAACAGAGAATTTGTTATTTGGTGTCACCATTTGCAGAAAGGAAAAGGCGTAATTTTATTTGAACAATATCCTGCTGCGAAGAAACTGATTTGGAAACATGAATGACTCGCCAACAGTGATTGGCGCAATGACATAAAAACGCTTGGAAATGTTGCTGCAGTACGTGCTGCCGGAAAGATCTCAGGACAACCGTTGTAGGCATTGCCACAACGAGATTGAAACTCTTTCACACGTCCTGGGATTCTGTCAGCACGGCGAAGCTCTGCGAAACGCTAGACACCACCAAATAGATCAATTATAGCCACTGTCTTTAAAGACGCTGACTACAACACCTTTGAAGACGTAAGCCTACATGTTCTCTTCGTCACTGGCAGTACACGACGCATACATACAGTATAACATTCAAGGAATCTACAAGGTCCGGATTCATAATTGATCCCACTGCGAGTTTCGAACCGAATGAGGAATAGCCGGTAGAAGTAGATAAGGAGAAAAAGAATATCTACAATCTCACCATTCCCTATTACTTTCAAAACTACCGGCTAAAAGAGCTTGAAGTAATCGGATTCTTGTTGGAGCATGTAAAATGCGTTTAAGAAGCTTGGAATACCTACATAGTCGTTCAAATAATAATAATAATAATAATAATAATAATAATAATAATAATAATAATAATAATAATAATAATAACATAGATTGAAACACAGTGATACAGTAATTGTAGAAAACTAGTGTGAGAAAGGGGAATTAAATATTCAGAGAAAATACACATTTCAGAGCACTTGCGACGAATCGAACTATAGTGCCTTAGTTGAAAAGTTGTCAGTTTATGGACCTATTAACTGGCAAAGTTTAGGAACATGGATGAGAAATTTATATTCGAAAGTGAGAGTAATTGAAGAAAGGAAAAAAAAAATGCAGAAATATATGAAGTGTTTATTTATAACATGTAAAGGTCATTGTATTTCCTTCTAGATTCTTGTTTATTCATGGATATGAAGAAAATTAGAAGGCTGTAGACGTCTATTTCCGTGTTCTTAATGCAAGGTAGGCACGCCAAGTTGGAAAGCTCTCGTCGTTCACTCCCAGCCCATCTGTCAACGTTACGAGACAGACGTCAGTTGTCATAAGAACATCCATTTACTGCTTTTTATGAGCAGCGGACGTTATCTACAAAATACCCGAGTACATGAAGTTCGGAGCTACTGTAGAATGTCTTATTTATGAATTCGCAATGTCTAATCGCATGACAAAATTATGTACTAAATAATTTCAGTAAAGATCCGTACGTTGGTCAGTTGATTCACCCGTCGGTCGGTCCGTCCGTTCAGTCAATCATTGAGAGTAGTCAGTCATTCAAGTAAGTTAGTCATTGAGTCTAGTCTGTCAGTCATTCGGTTATTGTAGTCAATCATTCAGTGTAGTGAGTCTAGCGAGCCAATCAATATAGTTAGTATAGTCAGTCTAGCTAGTCGGTAAAAAAAAAAGTTATGTTTTATTTGACGACGCTCGCAACTACAGAGGTTATATCAGCGTCGCCGGATGTGCCGGAATTTTGTCCCGCAGGAGTTCTTTTACATGCCAGTAAATCTACTGACATGAGCCTGTCACATTTAAGCACCCGCAACCTTGGGCATAGAAGACCAGCGCTATACCAACTCGCCAACCAGGTAGACTAGTCAGTCAATCCAGCTTGTCAGTCAGTCTAGCTAGTCAGTCAATTAGTCTAGTTAGTCAGTGAGTCAGTATAGTTAGTAAGTAGTCAATGTAGCTAGTCAGTTAATCAATCCAGCTAATCAGGCAGTCAATCTAGCTAGTCAGTCAATTGTCTAGTTAGTCAGTCAGTTAACCTAGCTAGTCAGTCAATCAGTGTAGTTAGTCAGTCTAGTAAATCAGTTTAATAAGTCATTCAGCCAGTCTAATAAATCATTCAGTTAGTATAGCAACTCATTCAGTCAGTCTAGTAAAGCATGCAAATCATTCAGTTACTCTAGTAAATCATTCATTCAGTCTAGTAAATCATTCATTTAGTGTGATACGTCATCCAGTCAGTCTAGTAAATCATTCGTTTAGTCTAATAGGTCATTCAGTCAGTCTAGTAAATCATTCATTTAGTTTAATATGTCATTCAGTCTGTCTAATAAATCACTCAGTCATTCTAGTAAATCATTCGTTTAGTCTAATAGGTCATTCAGTCAGTCTAGTAAATCATTCATTTAGGTTAATATGTCATTCAGTCTGTCTAATAAATCACTCAGTCAGTCTAGTAAATCATTCGTTTAGTCTAATAGGTCATTCAGTCAGTCTAGTAAATCATTCGTTTAGTCTAGTAGTTTATTCAGTCAGTCTAGTAAATCATTCATCTAATATGTCATTCAGTCTGTCTAATAAATCACTCAGTCAGTCTAGTAAATCATTCGTTTAGTCTAATAGGTCATTCAGTCAGTCTAGTAAATCATTCATTTAGTTTAATACGTCATTCAGTCTGTCTAATAAATCACTCAGTCAGTCTAGTAAATCATTCGTTTAGTCTAATAGGTCATTCAGTCAGTCTAGTAAATCATTCGTTTAGTCTAGTAGGTCATTCAGTCAGTCTAGTAAATCATTCATCTAATATGTCATTCAGTCTGTCTAATAAATCACTCAGTCATTCTAGTAAATCATTCGTTTAGTCTAATAGGTCATTCAGTCAGTCTAGTAAATCATTCATTTAGGTTAATATGTCATTCAGTCTGTCTAATAAATCACACAGTCAGTCTAGTAAATCATTCGTTTAGTCTAGTAGGTCATTCAGTCAGTCTAGTAAATCATTCATTTAGGTTAATATGTCATTCAGTCTGTCTAATAAATCACACAGTCAGTCTAGTAAATCATTCGTTTAGTCTAATAGGTCATTCAGTCAGTCTAGTAAATCATTCATTTAGTTTAATACGTCATTCAGTCTGTCTAATAAATCACTCAGTCAGTCTAGTAAATCATTCGTTTAGTCTAGTAGGTCATTCAGTCAGTCTAGTAAATCATTCGTTTAGTCTAGTAGGTCATTCAGTCAGTCTAGTAAATCATTCATTTAGTCTAGTTGATCATTCAGTCAGCGTAGTAAATTATTAATGATTACGTTACTTATATATTTATATTTTAATATCCCCACACTGTACCTGTGTAATGGAAAGCAAATTACAATTATTGTTACTAAATTTACAGTCACTGAATAACTCTTGATGAATGATCATGGCATCTTTGTGTTTCAAGAATTTCATCATTATATGACCTTTAAAGACAGTGATGAATTTTGTATGAGAACGACTATCTAAGTATTTGAAGGAAGCCTGCCTTACAACCGCTTTGTTCACCTCGACTCTGACAGGATCGAGCTCTGGTGCTCTTTGGTGTTGAGCCGTAGCTGACAGAGTAGTGACTGGCTCTCTAATTTAGATATGGTAATTCGCCGAGTACATCACATATCTCACTAGTAACGGAATGTATGCATCTGCTGCACGATTAATGCAATATAATCATGTACGCTGCAGGGAAGAGATCAAACGACCATCAGAAACAAAGCTACGAAGTAACTTTGCACATTTCCAATGAGAAAACAAAATGAGAAATGTAAAACATTGACACCAATCAACTAAATAGTACAATGATAAGAAGTAATGAGACTACAGAAATGAAAAATAAGAAACTTCGTTGTCTATAAACGAGATATATCGGGTGTTCTATTTAAGTTGATATTGTAAAAGATCTGAAAAATAAAAAAGAAGCGGCTTAGAAACCAAAGTTATAAATAAAGAACAATCCACTTTAAAGGGGAAAACAAATTGAGTTATTTATGTTGTATTTGGATTATATTTTCAAGGTAATTTCAAGGTAAATATATTTTTAAGGGAAATCTGTAGTTTCTGTTTTTAATTACCTTCCTCGCACAAAGTTTGTATATATATTTTTTTCAATTGGCATCAAGTTTGACGCAAATTTCGAGAGTTATAACTGATAAAAGGAATTCGTACTTTTATAAGCATTCTACTTATTATAACAACCAAAAAAATCTCAATTATGTTATTTTTAAAAATTCTCAAAGTAATGTCATAACTCAGTGCACTTTCCAATTATCTGAAGAAAGACTGATGTGTACAAAGAGTACGCCTCTCTCAATATTTGCACAAGTATTTCGTAGGCGCTCCTGCATGTGCCTGAAGTCATTGGTACAGCTTATGGAGTTATCTCAAAGAGATTTCTTCGATATACCAACGACTACAGAGAACACTCCGAAGCGCATACGAAAGGCTTGTGCGAATATTGAAGGAGAAGTAATTTTACGTATCAATTCTTTCTTCAAAAAATAAATTGGAAAGTGCATTGATATATGATATGATATATGATACACTTCATGTCAGAAATTTCTTTCATGTAATAGCGGACCTCGCATTTTCATATACCTACGGTGCCACTACTACATGCACTACATGTGCACTTACATTGCAGAACGGTATGTATGCTTACATGAACACAATACACTTTTATGCCGTCTTGTAAAGTACAGTGGACGCTCTTAAGTTCGACAGAAATCAAGTTCGACATCCTATAGTTCGGCTGCTTACGTAGAAGAATTATACACTCCCCTATACGGGCACTAAGAAATGGGTTTGCCATTTGAATGGAAATTGGTCCTGTGTCTTGTAGTGATACTTTTGTTAAAGGAAAACAGAATATTTTATTAATTAGGACATCCATATTGACCAATCATTTTAAATTAATGAACTCTTATTTTCCTATTTGAGAATTGTGCCGTTTGTGAGACGGAACTGTCGAAACCCACTGTGGTACTAGAAGCGTATACACAAGTTTCGGGGCGGGCAGGAAATGCAAGTACAATACTGTATTCGTTGATGGATAACCAATAAAAATTTGTATTCATTTTTCCTACCATACTCACTATCCTTATTGGACAAAACTTTCAATTCTGTTCTGTCGAACTTAGGAGAGTCCACTGTACATCATATTGATCTCTTCCCCCTATACTTGTCACAGAATTTATCGCATAATCACTGCTTGACAATTGTCCCTAATACTCTCTATTCCTCTCTACCTTGCTACAATACTGTCGGAAAGTGCACTAAGGCAGAAGGGTTTGAGAATTTATTAAAATAATATAATTTAACATTATCTTATTTGCTTTATAATAACAATTTACATGCTTATGAAATGTATGAATTTCTTTTATCAATTTTTGCTTCGTAAATATCTGTGAAACTACGCGATAAACTGAAAACTTGTTTGTACAAACGTTGTTTATTTTTGTACAAGAAATGTGAGAATCTACATAAAAAGCTATAGGCTTCCCTTAAAGAAAATTAGCCTGATCTTTCAATGACCTAGAAACTTCCTACAAATACAGCCTAAATAATGAAATTTGTTTTGTGGCTTAAAGTCAATTATCTTTTATTTAAAATACTTAATTCTAAATCGCTTCGTTTTTAGGTCTTTCACATTATCACCTTACATAGTTCGACTATTGTGATTTCGGCTACAGTCCTACGTAATGCCGGCGTTCGGTTTACATGTAGCCTAATATCCGTCTCTATGATCATATCTCACCGTCCTTCAATGAATTTTCTTGACTCCGGCTGATTGACAGATCAGTTTGCATTGTTTTTCGTACATAAACCCCTGAATATCTTGCATCGTGATCCATAATCTTTCCTCACATTATATCTAATCTGTATACCCGATCACAACAACAACTTCACTCTATTCTCAGTCCCTCTCCACAGAACACCCGCGTATAATAACTAGGGACCGGATTTGTATGTAATTACATATTATATTCCTTTCAACCTAACCGTATATAAATAACAAATCTTTGCGAATCTTGCAATTACCATTAATATATTAAAATTTGATATTACATAATTTTACATATTTACCCCACATTACATATTATGGCTTGGTATTTAGCGAGTTTATTCATTTTTACTTCTCTAAAAGGAAAAAGAAAAAACTTATGCTGAGGAAGTTTACAATTTGATATAAACAAATTTAAAAAGCCTTTTCACCTACCCAAGAAAATATAAATTTGGGGACGAAACATAACGTCCTTAGTTCCAGAAAGTAATAGAGGCACTCATCCCATACCGCCCACGTACATATAAGTGAACAAAAGGCAACCTTTCTCATACAACTACCTTGTATTGTAAAAATCACTCAGAAAGTAGCGTTGTCTTCATGCGGTGGAGTAGAACGAGGACGACATGATTTGTCTCTAACTATAATTGTTCTGCACACGTCTAACAAGCCGTTCCCATGCAATTTGAAACCTTACCCAACCTCTTCCTAACCCTTCCAGGGAAAATCCGTATCAAGTCTGACATGAGCCGTAATAAAGTAGCCGACTTTTGAAAAGAAGCTGTAAAGGAACAAACTGGAAAGATGTTGAAAGATTAAAATAAATAGCTTTTCAGGTTATTGTTCCTCTTTACTTTAAATTTATTAGACCTATACGGAAATGGGATTTTCCGACCAATTAGAAAGTATGGTTCTCGACTGGAATAATCCTACGTTTCTGGATTAGACAGGAATGTCACTTTTCGAACAACAGTTTGTAAATGCCTATAGTTTGAGGCTTAGTAGGTACTTGTTTCTTACAGGGAGCAGCTAAAATGCATGTGTCCCACATCTCTTATTTTCTCCTAATCCAGTAAAGCGAAACAGTACTTGCAGTTCTGTTGTATCATTCATTTCACTCAGTTCTCTAGTTTTAGTACTTACAGTATGAAGTGCAAGTGAGTTTATTTATTGTTTTTAACTAAGTAAAATGGTCTCTGAATCTTCAACCCTAACGACAAAAATAAAATCATGGATTGCAATGGACGAAAAATCACAACTGGAGAGTCTTACCTATCCTATACCTGGCATATATTGATACTAAATATTTTTAAGATTTTACATATTTTGGTACATATTCGGCTTATTTTTCTTACATAAATATGTACATATTTCACACCTCGATATTACATAAAAATCCGGTCCCTAATTATAACAGACACTATCCGTTATTGAATTCATTACCTACAGGTATTAGCGGCTGCCTGATCTTTTTCTTTACTTGGTTATTAAAGACGCTATATCAATTATTGGGTTATTTAGCGTCTATGTCAACATTCAACTCTTCTAGTGATATTATCGCCAATCATTACTCTATGTCAGGGATCGGCAGAAATGTCATCGTGATCACTAGCAATAGTGACGTCGCAGGGGCAGCGCAGTAAACTGTCTTTGCTTCACCCACTCCTTTCCGTCCAACTCCCCTACAACTCCAGTTCACAGGCATCAATCAGTGGCGGGTTACCTGATTAGATGTAGATTGCTTCTTTCTCAAAAATCTCCAACGTCTGTTCGGAAACGTGTGTTTAAGGAAGAATGGGAGAAACAGTATTTGTTGTGCATATGGTGACCATGTAGACGCCTCTTGTGTTCTATTCTAATAGGCACTTATATATCGATCATCTATTGACATTACGACACGTCATAAGATTTCACGAAATCATAGGTAAGTATGAACATATCTAATGTAAGTGTAAACGGAAATGTATACAGTAGAAAATAAGTATCAACATAATTTCCTTTTCGTAGGGCTGGACAGGGAGAAGCAATTAAAACATAAAAAAACTAAATTGAAATAATAGTTCCGATACTAAAATATGATGAAATAAGCTATGAGGCAAAGGGAACTCCATGAAAGTTATTGCTTTGGAAATCGCAAAATCATCGAAGTCCTATAATGAAAGACAGTTCAGTAAAACACGTCTGAATAAAGTTACTAACATCATTCGTCCCGAATAATCTGATGTTTTCAACAGTATGAAATTATCCACACGAACGATACAAAGGAGGATAAGGAATATTTAAATACTAGCTGAACGTGAAATAAAATCGAAGATGCATAAACAGTGTCTAATCTCTCGCCTTACGTGGAAACACAGATATTGATAAAGTAGAATTGGTAAAGTTCACCCACGGAGTTACGAAGGATCTCTCTGTATAAGAATATTTGCTCGATGTCATTGCATTTAAAGAAAATACAACAGGAGAGGAGTTTTCCAAGCATGAAGGAAATATATAGGTAGAAGAAATGAATCTGAACATAAAGCAACTTGTACCTGTAGCTTAAATACGGGACTCGAAATACAACTTTAAAAAAGTCTACTAGATGGACCAACGTGTTATTAAGACAGCTGGATATAAGTGACGACATAAAACGTTGCCATACAGCGTATTCCGAATCTCACCGGTCCGGTGGCATCAATGACGTCACGTTGCAGCGAAATAAGGAACAAAACTGCTGGAAGGATCGATGGCTGTCATGGCGACTGTACAAGTTGTTGTCTGTGTTAAGCTAGCAAAATTTTGCGAAATTTTCGTATTCCCATCTCGTTCAAAGAAAAGATAGCATAAACAATTTATTTCTTGAACCAGTAGTAATAACGGGTCAGTTGACATGTTCGCTCATAAGCCATTAACAAATTGTTTTTACGTTGTGCTAATTACAAACAATACAGCAGAACTAAAGCAGAACACACCGCCATGACACAACAGTGCACGATGTTATTCGTCTGCTAATTCCCGCCCTATACAAGAACCAATCAGATTAACTGATGGCGGCTGATGGAGACTGCCACCACCTCTGCAAGTTGATGGCACCGGTGCGACACCGGTGGAGCATCAATGACGTCATCGGTGGAATTCGGAACACCGTGATGCCATCGGATTGCTCACCGGTGAGATTCGGAATACGCTCATTGTATAACACACCAGACTGGCTTAGATTCATTTAATATACTCTCCATAGAAAAAAATAATTTATGTGTAGTCCTATCATAGGTCGCCCGTCGCTACCCTTCATAGTTGCTATGTCTGGCTCTATATTCAATAAATTTCGGAACACTTGTTTTCTGAACGAAAACTTCTATTATCTAAGCAAAGATCGTGACTAGCAGACAAAAATTTACGAGTTGTATTAAGAGTAGCAATTTGTGACGTATTTTCCTAGGTTGTTGTAGCATAGTAGAAATAAAGGTGAAATAAAACATAATTTGTCCATCTATAAATCAATATTTTGTAGTCTACGTCAGATAATTGGGTTGTGAGTCCGCCACTGGGATCCGAACGGAGTGCTCTCTACTTCTCGATTAATGTAAGACGGCTTGCGTCCAGTTATGTCATAGTGAGTACAAATTTGCCGACGGCTGCTGTATGTCATCAGGAATAATGCATTCTGCCTTACAGGAGACTTTACATAATTATCTGCAATGTTCACATAACAAACTAGTATAGTGGATTTAGAAAGCATGTTGAAATGTTCAGATAGTCAATATAATATAAAATAATATTGTTTAATTAATTCAGTCTAATTGACATATCACAAATATAAAAAGTCAATGACACTTACCCATGTAAGTGACCATTCTGTACTATACAAATATAAAAATTAAAAATTAAGCAAACGCTTTCGCTCTTCGGGCATCATCAGGCTTTTATACATACACTATTTTGTACATTTTTTCTCTATTGTGGAACGAATGATTAATCACAACCTTTTTAATAATGAAAATAATAACTATTTAAAATTGACTTATGGTAATTAACAATCTAAAATTAATATACAGATATGAAAATTTAATACATAATAATGATATAAAATTGTGGCTGTACTGCTGTGTTGTGTTTAAATTATAACCTCGTACGTAAAACTGTGAACATGATAAAAACATTTCATTCCTCTTTAAACTTCATAATTTCATTAATTGGAAGTTTTGCTGCTCGTCTTGTCTCAATGGTTCATTGCTTGTTATGGTGAAATCAGATAATATATCATAGTATAGTGGAGGAAGATCTTTGTGGGCCATACCTGCAGGTGTTAGCAATAAACAGAACAATATTCATAAACAGGAGCACTGCTGTCGTCCATTAATTTCCTTCAGTTTGAACGAAAATTGAATGAAAAGAAACTGCTACCATACGTTACTCAAATATAATCTCCAAGATATTATTTGTAATTACGCTATAGGAAGGAAACCGATGAAAATTAGTGTGTAGGCTGTAATTCAAGACTCAAGAGCTTACATTTTTATCAGATATCAATATTTCCAAGTGAATCTATGAGTGTTAGGCCTAGAGTCTCCAACTTAGTTACTGCGGCAGGCATTTTTGCAAAGTCTGTCCATTGTTCCACAAGATCTGTTCTTAAACATATAATCTGAGGCAATGCACAGTTCATAACAGGATCACAAAAATATAACAACTTGCATTATAGCTTATATAAAGATTAGAAAGCAACTGTACCTACTACGTGTCCAAATTAAAGGCATGTAAATGGGAAGCATTTTAGCGCTATTATCGCTAAACTACCGGTACTAAGTATGGGACGGATGTATAAGAGGCATTCTTCTAATATAATTTTTGTCTCAAGGTGAGGCTTACATAGAAGGAGAGTTGGGGGTTTGAATTCAGTCTGGCAATAAAATAAGGAGATTATGGTCCATCCCAGGGATCTGTGGAGTAGAAAGACGAAACAAGACCTCTGCGCAAGTGATATGTGGGAGGGCTAGAGCCAATGATCGCTCTGGGGGGAGGTGTTGGTTGAACGCAGCAGCCGGTCCGGATGACTCAAGCGGTAGGGGCACGGCATGTCTCTATCGCTTGGTCCGAAGGGTTGTGGGTTCGAGTCCCGCCTCGGGCATAGGTGTTGTGTTTGTATTAGTGTAAGTAAAACAAAAGGAAAAAGGAAACAAACGAAAAAGTAAGAACAGAAAAACAAAAATAACTTTGGTAAACGGGCTCCTGCCGGTCTAAATTTAAGAAGAAGAAAAAAAAAGAAGCTAGCAATCGCTTGCAGGGGTTGGATCATTTCTATCTGAACTCTATCTTTTACCACGAGCATTTTACCCCTTAGTGGCCTCGAGCTGATACTGCCCGCAATACACTCCGGCACAGATAGACTCCGTCCCCATATGCGTGAAATTACTCCACAGATTTCTGGGACGGATCATAGGTGTTAAGGACCAGTTTTCAGGTAGAAGCCTGCAAGCCATTAGTATTTTCGCTTATATTTTTCAATAGATACACTCTTCAGAAATACCAGATTCTAAGAGGTAACATTTATAAAATGCAGTATTATGCGATTTAACATAAAATATTCGCTAGATTTAGGATAAAAATGAACGTAATGTGTAAGATAAACCTCTAAATATGCTTTATTAAACCTAAAATCTTAAAAAAAAAACATACATTATGCATGGAATTATCTCTAAAAGGGCCGAAACATGCAAATATGCATAGAAAAACTATGCCTACTTATTTTGACTCAATACGCTATGAAACGGATATTTACAAAGTTTGAGAAATGTAGCAAACTTATACAAAAACATGCATTTGCATGGAAATCCTGCCTCCAAACATCACGTTGTAACAGCAACTTTGTGAACCTCAACTGGCTGTACCTACAGACAAAATGCTACCTTAGAAGTACACTGCACAACTCTGCAGTTGTTTTAGCTGCTAACTAACTGATTATAACTTCATGCAGTTTCATATTACGTACGGAACTAGTTTACATAATTATATGAAGTGAAGTTGCTTACATAAACAAGAAATTAAATTTACGATTTCATGTTATAGTCAAAGCGAATTGCATTTAAAAAATTACCATTTCTATATTCTTATTTTACTATTTGTAAACTGTTTGATGGTGGTCACGATGATTTTGATGATGTTAATATGTTATATTCTTTCTTTCTGACTTATCCCGTGGTTAGGTAGTTCACTTACACGATCAGTAAATTATATTTCAAATATCTTTGAACACCAGTGTATAAGATTTTTAGGGTACATAGTGACAAAAGCAAAGCATCCATGCCTCTTAACAGATAATAGCCAACGCCTAAAAACTACTGCGCTCACTTCGTTCTATGAACATCGAAACGAACGTATCTATATTTTTCATTTTGCATTTGTTTGCTTCTTGAAACTGTTATGTTTCTGAGTTGTATTTCTTAGTTTTTAAATGCTTTTTGGTTAAAATCTTACAAAATTAAAAACAGAAAGCAAAATGTTTGTATTCCAACGTTATTCTGAAGTACTAATAAATTTAATTACTAAATACAAATATGCAATAGGAAATGTATGAAATATCCATAAAGGGAAAGAATGAAGCATAGATCATCAGGAGATTAATAGAAATGTGTGCACAATCCAGAGTCCCAATTATATCGGCGAACTGTACAGAGTGTCAGATTTAATCCGTTCATTTTTGTTTAGGCAGCTCAAATATCAGTCCAGACATGTGGGAGGTATTTAATTGTTTCACAGGCGGAATCACATGAATGTTACGAATTTTAGTTTTCATGTGGTAATTTTGAGTTAAACATGTGCAGTCAATGTGTTGTGTTAATTATTTATTATACACCTTGATTACACAACTTTCAACACTATATTACTTCGGAAAAGTATTATTTTTCTTTCTTGTGTTAAATTTTATATTACCTTGTTATCATGTTCGAGCCTGCTATTGGCCATCATTAAAACTGGTTGTTGCTGGTCTCAGCGCTTTTTGTTTTGTTTCCTGTGGGGGTGTGTTTGTGTAGTGCAATGTGGAGTCAAAGAGCGTATGTTTTCTGAAATTGAGTTGTGTGTTGAGAATTTAATTTGGATTTGTTTTTGCTTGTCTGTATATTTCGTATTGTTCTAGTATGTTTAGTTTCAAGATATTTGGTTGGATGTGTAGAATTCCCATGTCCGTGTTGATGTCTCTATAGGTGTGGTTAGCATTTGTGATGTGTTCTGCATATGTGGAAGTGTTTTGTAATTTTGTTATGGCTGTGATGTGTTTGAAATGATCTGCCTGTCTGTCCTATGTAGAAGTTGTTGCAGATGTTGCATTTGAGTTTGTATACGTCTGTGTGGTTGTATTTGTTTGTTTGTGTCGTTTGTGTGTTCAGATGTTTTGTAGAGTATTATTTGTTCTGTATGCGATATTATAATTTAATTTCTCAACATACAAACAACACAAACAAACAAAAACAACCACACAGGCGTACATAAACTCAAATGCAACACCTGCAACAACTTCTACATAGGACAGACAGGCAGATCATTTCAAACACGTTGCAAAGAAAACATCACAGCCATAACAAAATTACAAAACACTTCTACATATGCAGAACACATCACAAATGCTAACCACACCTACAGAGACATCAACACGGACATGGAAATTCTACAGATCCAACCAAAGAGCCAGAAACTAAACACACTAGAACAATACGAAATATACAGACACACAAAACACATCAAGGATCAATATTAAGTCCCCTACTTTTTCTAGTGTTTATAAATGATCTTTCCCCCCTAATAAAAGATGTAGGTCATCCCATATTATTTGCAGATGACACAAGTATAGTAATTACAGCCAATAACTCCAACACATTCCAATCCTTAACAGAGGAAATTCTCTTTAAAATATGTGACTGGTTCTCAGTCAATAAATTAGTATTAAATTGTAACAAAACTAACATAATTCAATTTAAATCCTGTCCAAATTCAACATCGCAAATTTCTAGCACAATAATAAATAACAGATCCCTATTAGAAAGAACAACAACCAAATTTCTTGGCTTAAAAATCGATAATGTGTTAAATTGGAAAAATCATATTGAAGAAATTACCCCCAAACTAAATTCAGCTTGTTTTGCTATTAGATCTATGCAAAAGATAGTAAATATCAATACCTTAAAAACAATATACTTTGCATACTTCCACTCGGTAATGAGTTTTGGAATAATATTCTGGGGAAATTCCACAGATAGTAACAATATATTTCTATTACAAAAAAGAGTGATTAGAATAATAGTAGGTGCCAAATCTAGGGAATCGTGTAGGGCTATTTTCAAAAAACTACAAATAATGCCCATGGCTTGTCAGTATATCTTTTCATTAATAATCTTCCTCGTATGTAATCGTGAAAACTTTAATAATAATAATAAGAGAAAAGTGCGCTCGAAGGAGCATTAAAGTTTGGTTTACTGCACTGTTTATATTTTGTCTTTGATGAAGTCAGTTAGCGATCCTATTCTATTTCTGCACTCTGAGAAGTGATAGAGTTCACACTTTTTTCACAGAATTTACACTGCACTGTTTATATTTTGTCTTTGATGAAGTCAGTTAGCGATCCTATTCTATTTCTGCACTCTGAGAAGTGATAGAGTTCACACTTTTTTCACAGAATTTACACTGCACTGTTTATATTTTGTCTTTGATGAAGTCAGTTAGCGATCCTATTCTATTTCTGCACTCTGAGAAGTGATAGAGTTCACACTTTTTTCACAGAATTTACACTGCACTGTTTATATTTTGTCTTTGATGAAGTCAGTTAGCGATCCTATTCTATTTCTGCACTCTGAGAAGTGATAGAGTTCACACTTTTTTTCACAGAATTTACACACGCATTTCTCATCAGGTTGGTGGAATCTTGAGTTTTGACACATTTTGTGGTGGTATCCGTGTATTGCGAGTCCAACGATGGCATATCTTTGCGGTTGGTTCGGTTTGGTCCAATCCCTGTATATCATGGCATATGTGCAGAAGAATTTACTATCGACTCCTCTCTGCTTTGTCGTCCTTCGTGCGATAACTTCGTTGTAGGATTCGTTGGATGGTAAGGCCATTTTCATCCTTAGATCCTCTATAAAGAAGGTTTCTCTAGCAAGTAAGTACATATATCTGTTCGGTGCGAATTTTCCTGCTCCAAGTGCTCTCTTCAGAAATCTGGCCTTGACTTTTTCGATTCTTTCCATATCGCGGATTGATAACTTGTCTTGTCCCAAATCATTTCTAGTCCATATGTAACTACGGGTGCTATTGTTGTAGGAAGAGTTTCATTGCTGTATCTAGACTTAATGATGACAATTTCTTGATGGCGAAGATTGCTCTGACTGCTGCTGCCGTTCTCTCCTGGATGTGTACGTTGAATGAGGATGCTGTGGTCTGAATCGATAGTCCCAGATATCTGAATTTGTTCACTATTTTTAGTGGCTCATTTTCCAACATAAGGTTTGCATTTGCCGGTATCCTGCCTCCTTTCCTAAATACATCTGGACTGTTTTCTCTTTGTTAAAAACTTTGTAACTAATTCAACAGTTCATAGCATAAATACACGTCAAAAAATGACTTTCATACTCCATCGGCGAGTCTATCGTGCTATCAAAAAGGAGTGCGTTATATGGCAGTAAAAATTTTTAATAGCCTCCCTATCGATATAAAAAATGAAACTCAAAACATAAAATTATTTAGGGCCAAATTAAAGAAGTACCTAATTTCTCACGCCTTCTACTCTGTAGGTGAATTCATGACATTCAATAACACTTCATGAAATTGATACTAAAACTATGTGTTGTACCAGTAGACTATATTGTAAATCTCGTCTGTATATATTTCATCTAGACTGTGACTATAAATTAAGATTTTATAATAGTATTAAGTTTTTTGACTTGTTCCATATTCTAGCTGTAAGCATGTATGAATACCATGGAATGTTAATAAATACAATACAATACAATACAAATGAAATTCTCAACACACAACTCAATTTCAGAAAACACACGCTCTTTTACTCCACATTAGCTACACTACACAAACACACCCCCACAGGAAACAAAACAAAAAGCGCCAAGATCAGCAACAACCAGTTCTGATGATGGCCAATAGCAGGCTGAAACATGTTAACAAGGTAATATAAAATTTAACACAAGAAAGGAAAATAATACGTTTTCCGATTTTTTTAGGCTTTCCAACGTTTCTTACAGTCGCGTTTTTTCATTTAATAGTGTGTTATCGAGTCATTTACTTTTCTCATATTATTCAGCCCTTCAAATTAATTTTTGTTTAATTTCGAATAAATATCGGACATAATAAGAAAGTACCTGTAATGAACAGACAGCTTAGAGTTTTAACAAAATTTATCCATTTTTTTAAATATATTTTCAGTGTCACTTCTAGCGACACTACCATTAGAACGTCTCAACGTGGGTAGACTATGAAAATCGTTGGATTCAAACTATGACAGATCAAATGGTCTTGTCTACGACATACGAGACCAATGACAACCCGCATGGATGGACCATGTCGACGTATACTGCTTGCTGGAGTATCTTAAATTCAATTCCTCTGTCGCTATCATTCAATTTTGCTGTCACGAGTTTTAGAGATTCGAACCGTGATTAATTATCGAAGCTTTTATAACTACTGTTGTGGAACATTTTGGTTCATAAGGTGTTTCATCTATTACATACTTATTTCAGAGTAGTATTAATTAGAAACTTCTAAAATCACCTGCTATAGGAGTTCGACATTAAAGCGTACGAAAAGAAGAACAGGGGATCGAATCCTCATAAGTAGTCGAAATATTCATAAAACTTATTACTCTAGCTGAGAGTCATTAACTACCTGGAGAAATCCGCGTATTATAAATTAATGTTTATTGAAAAGCATCGTGTGAATCAATATATTAATCAGTGAATCTGTTTATATCTATTCATAATTTTAGCTGTTTTCAATCATTATTGAAACTTTGCGAACTAGAGAATTTCAACGACGGAAAATGTCTACCCCTAGCCGTGTTGTGCGTGATGTCTAAAACAATTTATGAACCCGTTGAGTCAGACACTCTGTACAATCTCCTAGAATCCAGTCATAAACTCTGTTCGTTCAGCCTGCGATAAAGAAAAAGATACACCTTGAGCCAAGTGATGCTATTCCATTGCTTACATGTGAATGATTTCGTACTGCAGTTGGTCTATACATCTCAGTGTACCCTCTCAAAATACTGAAAATACAGTTGCATGGAATCGTAATATTGTAAGGAACCGATTCATAAGAGAAGAAGGATTATTTCTGTTTGTGAGATATTACAAGTAGTGATCTATCTGTTGTAGCAGAAATGGCGCGGTCGATCTTTATAAACGAAATATCTCTTGAAATTTTCTATCACTTAATTCGTCGTTAGGATATTCTTTTCCCACTAACTTAATTTCACGATTACATCATTCAATCCAAGTAGCCTAATCGAAATACAATAAATTATTTTCTTTCGATAGTATCAACTCTGAATAAGACTGTCATTTTATTTTACTACTAATCACTAGTTATCTCCTTCATGGCCGGTTAGAGATTACCGCGGTTAACTTTGTGTTTAAGTCTTAACCAAAGTCGATGCAGCATAAGAATATTTACCAGAGGTTACATGACAACTTTAACCGGTGCGGTGGTTTAACTAAATGACGTAGAAGCACACAACCATTTAACTTATATGACAAGAACCATGGTAATGTAGTTAGGCCTAAAAGTACTTCTAATTTCGTTTGCTTTTACTTGGTTATTTAACGACACTTCATCAACCTGTTTCTAATTTCGTTTGCTTTTACTTGGTTATTTAACGACACTTTATCAACTACAAGGTTCTTTAGCAATAAGTAATTATGAGCACTTGTATTTTTGTTCTTTTTTACAAGTTATTTAACGACGCTATATCAACTACTGAGTTATTTAGCGTTAGGTAATTGTGAGTGTTTGTATTTTTGTTCTTTTTCATTTGATTATTTAACGACGCTGTATCAACTAGTGGGTTATTTAGGGATAAGTAATAATGAGTACCGGTACTTGTATTTTTGTTCTTTTTTACTTCGTTATTTAATGACGCTGTATCAATTTTCGGGTTATTTAGTGATAGGCAATTTATGAGTACTTGTATTTTTGTTCATTTTACTTGATTATTTAACGATGCTGTATCAACATCAACTACTGGGTTATTTATGCCTAATTATAAGCTCTTGTATTTTTGTTCTTTTTTACTTGGTTCTTTAACGACGCTGTATTAAGTACTGGGTTATTTAATTAATTATGAGCACTTGTATTTTTATTCTTTTTTTACTTGGTTATTTAACGACGCTGTATCAACTTCTGGGTTATTTAGCGATAGGTAATTATGTGTACTTGTATTTTTGTTCATTTTTACTTGATTTTAACGATACTGTATCAACTACTGTGTTATTTAATTAATTATGAGTACTTGTATTTTGTTCTTTTTTACTACTGGTTACAACTACTGGTATCAACTACTGGTTACTTAGCGATACGTAGGCTAATTATGAATTGCCTGTTTGTATTTTTGTTCTTTTTACTTTGTTATTTAACGACGCTGAACCAACTATTGAGCTATTTAGCGATCTTGTATTTTTGTTCTTTTCTACTTGGTTATTTAACGACGCGGTATCAACTACTGGGTTATTTAGCGATAAGTAGACCTATAATAATTATTATGAGTACCGTACTTATATTTTTGTTCTTTTCCATGGTTATTTAACACTCTGTATCAACTACTGGGTTGTTTAGAGATGAGTAATTATAAGTACTTCTCCTTTTATTTCTGGTTTTTGTACTTGGTTACTTAAGGATGCTGTACCAACTACTAGGTTATTTAGCGTCCGTGGAATTGGTGATAGCCTTACGGTTGGGAAAAACCTCGGAAGAAACCTAATCATATAATCAGCCCAAGCGGGGATCGAACCCATGCTCGAGAGCAACTGCAGATAAGCAGGGAAACGCGCTACTACCTGAACTAGTTGATGGCTATATTTTTGTTCTTCTGCAATCCATTTTTCGGTAAATTTAGATAATAATTTATATAATCATTACCTCAAATGCTAATGTCAATTTCCTGCAAACAATTTGTACGTATATTTTTTATGAAAATTGAAATTAATACTTTATGGTAGCATCTCTTCACACAAAAGTAAAATATTCATCAGTTTTGTAAAGTAGTTTACAAAATAAAATCAGAAGTCTCTATCTGATAAAGTACAGTCAATTAAACTTTAGATGAGAATTTTAATCGGCCGTGAACTTTGTCTGTGTATTAAACAAAATGAATAGCATTGTTGAAAGAGTCGTAATTAATATAGAATACGTAACTGCTAAAATACGTTGGAAGTACAGTAAAATGTTGATTGGTGGTATCAACTGGTTCTATGGTAACCAATGTTGATTAATGTTATCTTCTGTTTCACAGAACAAATAAAGCGTCTAACCTCCCTATATTATCTTTTCCCACGATTAAATAAGAGTTTATATTAGGTTAGGTACTAAACAATGATAGAAGCTAAATGAAACAATAACCTCCTTCAAGATAACTGAAAAGTTTTCAAAGGGGGCAATTAAAGAACGGATCAATGAAAAATAGTTAGGGAAATATTAATGAGAACGAAGGAAAATGTTTATTAAGGAGCCGTGTAAGAAGAAAACTAATGAAATGTAAACGTGTAGCAGGAATCAGATTTTCTAGTGATGGATGACAAAAAATGAGAGTCGTTTGTTATATTGATAGTATTGTGTTGAATTCAGGCAGTGAAGGCAATATATAAGACTTGTGACGTCAATTCCCTATCATTTGTTTAAGATAGGCTGTAATATGACTATTTCTACAAAAAAAGAACTAAACCATCAGAAAGAAATTCTTAAGCAGATAGAATTAGAAAGAAAAACTGCTGTACAAGTGTTGAATATTAAACGTTTATGAAGCCTTTTAATGATACTCATATGTTGTATATTAAGCCAACAGAGCAACTGGGTATAGATCTATCCGTATCTGAATGACTTGGTATAGAGGAATAATTATGCGAGACAGTAGAGTATAAAGGCCTACTAGTCAATATGTACAAAATTATAATTAAACCAATATGTACCGGTAGCTGTAGACTACATAGAAAAAATAATGATATAATATTAGCCTAATAACAATGATAATAATAATAATAATAATAATAATAATAATAATAATAATAATAATAATAATAATAATAATTACAGACAACATCGAAAAAATTATGATATGTATTTGTTAACACCACAATTGGGTATGCACCCGGTGGAAGTGATATATAATATACAATAATACAATAAGTACAGCAAAAAAAAAATAAAATAAAATAAACGTCAATTTATTTCTAACTATAAATAATAGATGCACTAAACCTAGGACTATAAATAAAAACTATTTTATAATAACGTGTACAATAAGCAAAAGTAAATCTAACATATAAGTACTTCTATTTCACCCAACTATTACCAATTTAAGTAATTACATATCACCTTAATTAATTACATACCAACTAAATTACATATCATCTTAATTAATTAAATATCATCTTAATTTATTTACATATCAACTAAATTACATATCATCTTCATTAATTACATATCAACTTAATTATATATCAACTTAATTAATTACATGACACAACTTAAATAATTACACTGCACCTCCAATTACATTTTCAGTCTAATCTTCTCAACCTTTTCTTAAAAGTATTGCTTTTAAGAGGACCACCCTGAAAGATTGCCGCAGGTAAGCTGTTCCAGTCTACTATTGTGCGGCTAACAAAGGAAAATTTTGCCACGTCCGTTCTTTGTTTTAGTAATATAGTAATAATAGTATATATAGTAATAATAATGATAATAATAATAATAATAATAACCTATATAATAATCATAATAATATAATGATATAATAATAATAATAATAATAATATAATGATATAATAATAATAATAATAATAATAATAATAATAATAATAATAATAATTTATTTATTGATATTCATGAGTTGGACAACAGTCATTGACCAATAAAAGTCCAGCACAGCGATACAATTAATACAATAAAATGAACAACTATGGTACAAATGAAACAATTGAGATAACAACAAAATGAAGAACATAGATTACAATGATTAATTTACAAGAATTAATACTATAAAATTTTATGAAAAGAAGTTGATTCTTACAAAAGTATTACCAATTTGTGTATAAGGATTATGCAAATAATATTAGCAAAGACATTCCCATATTCTATTACTTCTATACATTGATTGGATCGAAATCGCCTACATGTAAGTTAGCATTTTTAATAAATCTGGAGACCGGCGAGGAAGATTTAGAATTTCTAATATAGAAGAGTTTGTGATGTCTCATGTCCTTCATAGGAATACGAAGGCTGACACTGTTTAAGAAAGATTGACAACACCTTTAAGGACCTTACATAAGAATAAGTAATCCAGATCATGACTTCTAGCATGCAAGCTTCGACATTTAAAGTGCCCACATTTTTTTATAATAGTTACACCCGGAGTTATTAGGCAGAAATCTGTACGAACATAATGAAATAAATTTCCTTTGAATATTTTCCAATTTTGCCGAATCAGTACTAGTAATAGAGTTCCAAACTACAGATGCATATTAGAGTTTCGATCTCACTAATGCATAGTATAGTATTAAAAGAGAGTCAGGTGTTGAAAAAGAATAAGTAATTGACCGAATTATTACTAACATTCTTATTGCATGATTATAAATATAATCAATGTGGTTGTGAAATAATAATAATAATAATAATAATAATAATAATAATAATAATAATAATAATAATAATAATAAGTTTTATTTAACATGGCAAAGTTAAGACCATGGGCTCTTCTCTAACACTCATTCAGGAGTAAAGCTTCCATACAAAGAACATTACAAAAAAAAAAAAAACAAACAAACAAATACAGTACACAAAAATACACAGAAAGAATTATAATAAAATGTAAACAATAAGTCAATAGGAAACGGAAATACGTAAAGAACGAGAGAAAAAGCATAGTAAAATGTAAACAGTAAGTCAAAATGTGTCAGATATATACAATGTATAGAAATATGAAACAATAGAATAATACTGAAAAGATAGGGAAATACAGACCATGTAACAAACACAGTTGTAGAGACACTTAATTACTTACTTATGGCTTTTAAGGAGCCCAGAGTTCTTTGCCGCCCTCACATAAGCCCGCCATTGATCCCTATCCTCAGCAAGATTAATCCAGTTTCTACCATCATATCTCACCTCCCTCAAATCCATTTTAATACTATCTTCCCATCTACGTCTCGGCCTTCCCAAAGGTCTTTTTCCCTCCGGCCTCCCAACTAACACTCTATATACATTTCTGGATTAGCCCATACGTGCTACATGCCCTGCCCATCTCAAACGTCTGGATTTAATATTCGTAATTATCTCAAGTGAAGAATACAATGCTTGCAGTTCTGCGTTATGTAACTTTCTTCATTCTCCTGCAACTTCATCTCTCTTAACCCCAAATATTTTCCTAAGAACCTTATTCTCAAACACCCTTAACCTCTGTTCTCCTCTCAAAGTAAGAGTCCGAGTTTCACAACCATACAGAACAACCGGTAACATAATTGTTTTATAAATTTAACTTTCAGCTTTTTTGTGAGCAGGCTGGATGATGAAAGCTTCTTAACCCGATTAAAATACAAGTGAAAAAATATCCGGAGTAAATTGAATCCTCGATTTTAAAAAAGTAGCCATTTAACTTTTGCAAACTTTGAAAGTGCCCAGAAATTCAAACGTTGGGAGAATGCAAAAACGGAGAAGAGCGCAATGTGAGAAAAAATCATCCCAAGGTAAACTCAAACAAGACCGAGAATATGGCTGCGGAGAATAAGAGACGGCAGGGAGAGAGAGCAAGAGAGCGGAGGTGCAGGCAAGCTCTGTAGATCCTGTTCCTGTAGAACGGTGAGACGTCACTATATAGAACTTTATGTCTGTCCATCCGTCCGTCCCTCCGCCTATCTATCTAGTCATCCATCCATACATCCACCCAATAAACGAAACAATTCAAAAAAAATTCTTCTGCAGTTTCACTCACAATATCCCTTGCTGAGAAACGCATTTCTACGTCCATAAACTTTCCGCCTAAATTCACTAGAGAGTCATTGCTGTGATTTTCATACGTTTTCGTTTAACTGACGTCGAAATAAATGGGCGGAGATGAACGGAACTACATAATAAACTTGAGGATGTGTTTAATAAAATAAACACAATCTTTATTTAATTACGACCTGACCACACTGCCTCGAGTATCATATAATGATCACACCTTAAAAAATGACAACTCAGAGTACGGTGACGTAATTATCTAGTCGGTTATTACAAAGAGGTGTTTTCGTACAAAGAGATATAACATACAGAGAGTGTATATGTTTACGTTGTAGTTCACCTCTTCAGCGTAGCCCATCAAATTTGCAGTCAATAGTACGTAGGCACTCTATACGTATCTGAAGCACCTGTAATACACAACAGGCTTCCAGTCTCCGTCCCCACTCTCAGTAATAGACTTACTGTTGTAGCTGGATTGCAACTAGCTAAAGGCTTGAAAAATGTGCATTTTCAAACAGTTATGTAAGAACTCCATATCAACTTCGGAGTTATCTTGTGATGTTGTAATTGGTGACAGAGAGGGAGTATTTAACACGATGATTCTAATGCAATTACCGTACATTCGCCATAGAGTTAAGAACAAGGTAGGAGTAAGGTAACTCAATTATTTTAAATTTATATTTATATTTATTTAATAATAACATATAAGTTACATGAAAATTGCTGCATGAAAGTATCCCGAAAGAGCAAAGCTCGTGTTCGGGGACAGTTCCGTTTTGATGGGAAAACTTGAAAATGACATACAATTTTACATTGTTCACAAACATACCTATTTTTTCTGAATTAAAATTTAAGATTCCGATTACACAGATTATACATACCGGTAATTCACAAAAATAGAAATATCTACTGTTCATAAAATAAAATTTAAAATTCTTGCACTAAGATCACTTTCTTAAGAAGAGTAGATAGAAACATACATAAATACACGAGTACATACTTTGTAGACAAAATACTTCAGAAAAAAGGTCACGTAAAGATGGTAATAATAAAGTTAGTAATAATAATACTAGTAATAACTGAGTGAAAAAAGAGACGATGTTGAGACTGGTGATGGATTAATATTTTTAGTAGGTTATTTTAGGACGCTTTATCAACATCTTAAGTTATTTAGCGGTGAAATGAGTCCGGGGTCCAACACCGAAAGTTACCCAGCATTTGCTCATATTGGGTTGAGGGAAAACCCTGGGAAAAACCTCAACCATGTAACTTGCCCCGACCGGGAATCGAATCGAACCCAGGCCACCTAGTTTCGCGGCTAGACGCACTAACCGTTAGTCCACAGGTGTGAACAGGATTAATATTAACTTATAGGTAATGTTGATATAGTAACAAATATTAGATAGAAAAAAAATATACTTAGGATAGAAATAAACTTTTTTTACAATACATGGTACATATAAAACAGGGAATATAAATTGTTTAATTCTGGATCTGAAAATTTCATTCCTTAAAGTAGGCATTCTGGATGAAATTTTATTATCGAATTATATAGACGTGGACCATATTTTGTACTGTGTAGTAAAGCAGATAGGGACGAATGGCGGGTTTATGTGAGGGCGGCAATGAACCTCCGGGTTCCTTAAAAGCCAGTAAGTAAGTAAGTAAGTAAGTAAGTAAGTAAGTAAGTAAGTAAGTAAGTAAGTAAGTAAGTAAGTAAGTAAGTAAGTAAGTAAGTAAGTAAGTAATTAAGTAAGTAAGTAAGTAAGCAGTAAAGCAGCAGATGTGAAGCATTTAGGTTCAACTAAATTAAGAATTTCATTTCGTCTTGTATTATGATCATGTGGATGAGCTACAAATTTAATTCTATTTTTGTTATAGAATTTCATTAAAGAATATTTATACGTAAATTTGGTCAATTCTAAAAACATTCAATTCGGAATGGATCAAATTTGTTGGATAATCCAGTCGCCTTTTCAAACAAATTTTAATTATAAGTTTTTGCAACCTAAATAGAGGAGGAAGAGCAAATGAATATTGAAAATTTGTTGATAAATATAACGTTTATGGTGTTTTATTTAATACTGCTTATTGTGTTGAGTTGGAGAAGAAAATAAAGATGAAAATGTGTAATTTTGATTAATTTTATCATAAATGATAAATTAGCAATAACTAGACGTGGTTGCAGAAAATAGTGTACAGATCATGCGTTAACTCGTGAAACCTTTCTGGGCGTAAGAGGAAGAAGAAAATGGACTAAGAAACTTCCCTCCCTCCCTTCCTACTCTCCTATTTGTAGCAAGCGAGCTCACTTACTCCCACCATAAAGGTCTTATTGTATGCTACGGCGCACACAAACATTTGGTTTCACGAGATAACGAATGACCTATACTTACATTAATAGATGGGTTAATGTACGTTCATTATTAAACAATTTTAATCGTTTAGAGACAATGAAAACGTGTATTTTCGTCAAATCATAAGAACAGACCATTTTGAGATATACTTTCTTCTACTGTTCATCATATTCCGAGATTATAATAATGGTAGTGGCGATGATGATGATTGTGGTGATGATAATGATGAAGATGTAGGTACAGTAGTGGCAAAAAAAAACCGAACCGACCTTTGTAGCTGATTTCAGAGCCTTGTTCACTCCAGAGCACGATCGACTGGTAAATAAGACTTTCGTGGTTCGAATCCTGCCAGGGAAGGAATTTTTTTTTTGTTCCTTATTCAAATTTATTCCCAATACTTTTCCATTGCAGCGATATTTTACTACTTAATTAAATTATTATTCCCAGAACATGAATTTTACCAGCAATCGGAGAATATTGGGAATAAATTTGAATAAGGAACCAAAAAAAGTTTCCTTCCCAGGCAGGATTCGAACCACGAAAGTTTTAGTTACCAGTCTATCGTGCTATGAAGTGAACAAGGCTCTGAAATCAGCTACAAGGGTCGGTCCGGTTTTTTTTGCCAATACTGTACATAATTAACTGTTTTGAATACTCTTTTAAATTAAACTGTCAAAGAGATTAGTCTAGACTTCGGATTTTTAGGCTCGATTGGGATAGACTGCAAAATTTTATTAAAGATTCCTAAATGTATGTAACACGAGAAACTCTCGGGCGATGATATTGCCTGAAACTTTGTACAGTAAAGAACGTATGTTTCAGCCTACGCTAAAAGAGCCTAAAAATCCGAAGTCTAGATATTACTAATAGCTTGATAATGGCATATCTATCAAATTCACAACAATTTATTTATGCAAGTCTTAGGTGATAAAGTTGCAATAGTTCAATCAGTTACTTGTGGCGTAATGTTGAATTGCAATATTTATTTCAAGAATAGCAATAATGACAACACCAATTCCCTCTCAGCCACAACTTCGTTTCTACTTTTCATCTCACATTAATTCCCTGTCCCTACAAATGTCAAGTGTAAACCCTTTTTATTACAGTCACAAGCATAGCCAACTGACACTAAATTAAAGCTACAGCTGATGCCATTAATAGTTTTCCAATAGATCGACTATAACAAATATGAATGTTTACTTTTTTTAGTTGGTTATTTAACGACGCTGTATCAACTACTAGGTTATTTAACGTTGATGAGATTGGTGATAGCGAGATAGTATTTGGCGAGATGAGGCCGAGGATTCGCCATAGTTTACTTGGCATTCACCTTACGGTAGGGGAAAACCTCGGAAAAAACCCAACCAGATAATCAGCCCAAGCGGGGATTGAACTCGCGCCCGAGCGCAACTTTAGACCCGCAGGCAAGCGCTGTTTACTTTGACGAAAATTTAAGTTGGAATAATCACGTTACAAATATTACAAAAAAATGTTTTGAGTTTTCCACTTCCTAACCCACATAAAACATTTCCTCCATTTTCTCAGAAAAAACATCCTGATCCAGGCTCTAATAATGCCTTTATTTGATTATAGCGATGTTCTACTAACCGATGTAATTTCAAAATTAGCCATAAAGTACGTGTCCATAATAAAACGATGTTGTTATTTAATCAACTGTCCGAAGACAGGTCTGAACCTCACAAGTGATACCAATATGGCACCACTTATGAGGCAACTAGGTCAGGAGATAATGGGGTAGGGTGGCTAGTTCCTTTCCCCTCCATTTCATAAATCGCCGATTAACTACATATTACACTAATCAGACTTCAGATGTATACAAACAATTGTTCTTCCTGGTGTTTACGTAAAAGAGTTTAACCCTTACTCTATTAAATTTGAGTTTTTGCTTTAATTAGTTAAAATTTAATTACAGAATGTGAAGATATGGTTTCGACAATTTATTATGTTTACATTCGTTCGTATTAGGTAACTAATAACAATGATGTGATGAAATTTAATTTTTGTTGTTCCTGAAAAATATTTCTAGTGTGGGACAAGCCCTTTTACCTAAACAACATCGATATATAACATTCGGAAACATGACCATATTTCACCATACCTGGAACAGCTGTCGTGTCTCTGACTTCAGAATTCCAGAAAACTACATGCGCTCTCGCTGTTGTTATCAAATCCTGCAGCTTCTTGTCCATCTTGCCTGTCATGTCGGTTTCAGAATCTCTCTTCTCTTCGCAACTTTGGTACCCGGTTTCAACAAGAAACTATTATTTTTGTATCTAAGCACAGAGAGTTTTCATTCCATTCTGTTTAAGCTGTTTATTAGAGACTCACAACGAATATCATACATTATAAGTTTGAAGCAAAAAAAAAAAAAAAATCACTTAAAGCTCGTTTAAAAGGCGACAAAAAACCGTGATAGTTTCTATAATGATAGTAACTATCAAAACAATTTACAATTTACATGATGACAGCACAACAATAGTTACAATCACGAGAGCACTATAATGCTATCTACAGATTTTTATATTGCTATATATAAAATATACATTTTTTTTTTACTTTGACAACTTTCAGATTGTCATTCTTACTAATAAACCGTGTATAGTTTTTATACGAGACTTATGCAGAGCTGAGACAGAAAACGTTACTATAGTCCCGTCGCTCTTATTTCCGGCACCCAATCACGTTACAGGTCGGCTACATTTAAACGTGTGCGTCTTGTGAGTCGCTGATGAAAACGTCATGCATTTCCTAAGGCTCAATAAATACTTAATATAATCGCCCGCCATTCTGGCTCTTTCGCTGGCGTTCGCAGAAAATAGACGAGGACGTTATTTGCCGCTCAATTACTTGCTTAATTACAGTGTGTATGATTTATTATCATAGGAGCTACGACATGATAATGTTTAACGGTGTGAAAAATAGATTCCCCGTCTGTTAGCTCAGCAACGAAAGAACAAAAATGGCGAACGATACTACCTACCTAGACTTTACAGAGCCTTCACTTCCTAAGACGTAAGCAAAGAGGAGGACTCACGACGGGAAAAACAACGTCGCGATTATAATAAACCATTCATAAGCGATGGATAAATAAACAGGCCAGTTACTTTATGGTGACAGATCTGGCCTGGCGACGCAGTGGTTTGGGCGAGTTCACTGTTTGTTCGAAGGGGTGTTCCTTTTAGTCTTCCTCTGGCTGCGTTAGCAGTCACATCTAGGGAGCGTTAGTGTGGGCGTACAGTCGCGCTAAGGACGTACTACACCACCACTGTCTTGTATATTGCAATTTAGTGTGTTTGTTACATACATTTAATTTAGTTACTTAAATAGCTGTAGTGGTTCTGTTTTGTATTGTTTAGTATGTAGTATTTATTGTCTAGATTCATTGCTATTTTCTATTTGTGAAAATGCTGCCTATTAGAAGCAAACTGAAAGGTCGGGTATTGCATTCGCAGTCGCGAGAAGTCGTGAGCAACGTGTAGCGCTTTATGAAGATAGCGTCCGAAGAAAAAACGTAACAAATGTTGGAAAACTTGTAGCAGAGTTTACCGCTGTGTTAGCCAGATAATAAGGGAGACTAAAGACATTGATAATCGGCGCCAAAATCAACTGTGGACAACTTTAATGAAGCTGTCACAAGAGGAACCAAAGCACGAGTTCTATATTTCACAGAAATAGCGGCCCACTCTAAAAAAATATATATTATTGAAATTGAAAGACTGTCGACTTTCAGGGAGGTATCTCGACTTTGAGGAAAGTTATTTTGAAATTAGGATTCCATTGAAATAAAAACACAAAATAATCGCCAAATTCTGGTCGAGCATCACAGCATTAGGGCCAAAAGTTTGCAGTATTTGAGGAAAATAAAGAAGTACAGAGAAGAAGGCTGCTCCATCTTTTACATGGATGATGATGATGATGATGATGATGATGATGATAATAGTGGAAAAGGTAACAGTGAAGCACTGATGAACATTACCGATATTTCCGCATGAGTATATTTCATTGTTAATTAGTGATTAACTGTTAAATATAGTGATTCGATTGCTGCTCAGTGTATTTCCACATTAGTGTTTATTAGTGATTATTGTTCCGAACTGCTGCTCATTGTATTTCCACATTGGTTTACTTCTTTAGTGTTTATTATTGTTCCGAACTCCTGCTAATTGTATTTCCATTAGTTTACTACTTTAGTGTTTATTAGTGATTAGTGTTCCAAACTGCTGCTCATTGTATTTCCACATTGGTTTACTTCTTTAGTGTTTATTATTGTTCCGAACTCCTGCGCATTGTATTTCCATTAGTTTACTACTTTCGTGTTTATTAGTGACTATTGTTCCGAACTGTTGGTCATTGTATTTCCATGTTAGTTTACTTCTTTAGTATTTATTATTGTTCCGAACTGCTGCTCATTGCATTTCCATGTTAGTTTACTACTTTAGTTTTTATTAGTGATTATTGTTCCAAACTGCTGCTCATTGTATTTCCACATTAGTTTACTTCTTTAGTGTTTATTATTGTTCCGAACTGCTGCTCATTGCATTTCCATGTTAGTTTACTACTTTAGTGTTTATTAGTGACTATTGTTCCAAACTGGTGCTCATTGTATTTCCACATTAGTTTACTTCTTTAGTGTTTATTATTGTTCCGAACTCCTGCTCATTATATTTCCATTAGTTTACTACTTTAGTGTTTTTTAGTGACTATTGTTCCGAACTGTTGGTCATTGTATTTCCATGTTAGTTTACTTCTATAGTATTTATTATTGTTCCGAACTGCTGCTCATTGCATTTCCATGTTAGTTTACTACTTTAGTGTTTATTAGTGATTATTGTTCCGGAGTATGAAGTGAACACAGTGACAGGAGCTCAAAATTATGCAGACGCTGCAACGTGAGACTTAATTCTTAATATGACTGTATTTCCCTCCCTCCATTCGCTCCGTCTCGGATCGGTCTCCCTCCCACAGTCGAACCTTCTCCTCTCTCGCGTCGACGAGCTGTCACCATAGTAACTGGGCTGTAACTATACAAAGGGAATTCCTTTGCAGTAGTTATATACACGAAACCCCTTGTTTAAACGTTGTATATAGAGAAAAAATGGCCACCCTCTAACAGCTGTTCGCATCGACTGTCATTTTATGATGGTTGCCTTGTAACCACAGAAGAACGAACCAAAGAGCACAGAGTGAACTATTGTAACTATCATGATAGCTACTCTCATGAAAGAACTATCGCCGTGTAAACGGAGCTTTAAAGTGTAAAAAATACACATTGAATGATATTTTTAGAAAAAAACTTTCATATTTACAACCCACAAATGGAATAAGGAATTCTGTTCTCTACTCTATTAAAAGCTATAAGCCGTTACATTTTAAACAGAGCCCAACTTCACGCTCAATATGTACTGGTTGGGAATGTACTGGGATGAAACCCACATTAATATTTAATCCCTCAGCCTTTATACCAAGTGACCTAATGAAAGTCCATTTCTATTATGTACATTATATCTGACGAACACTGTGTACATTTCAAAGAAACAAATTTACTAAAATTATTGTAGATAATAGAAGCATGTTATATTAAGGAATTAATTTACCTTAAGCAGACGTGCTTTCTTCAGATGATATTTTACGACAGCTCGTTATAAACAATGTATTGATATTAACGAGCAAGGAGAACAAATTTCATTTATACAGCACGTGCCGAGCCATGGGTCGATATTCATGTAACACTGCCATTATTAGAATTAGCTTTCGAGACGGCTCGGTAGGAGAATTCTATAAGATGGAGAACTTTAAGCGAAATGACTTTGAAATGAAATAAAATCTTATAAAGTGAATAAAATCTGAACTTGAATGACTCAGCAGCTTACTTTAATTTTAAAATTTGCTTTATTCATACAATTGAATTTGCTTTTTTAATTTGCATTCTTAGGCTACGTTTACACGGCGACAGTTTAGAGAAGAGAGCTGGAGATTATAGCTCAGTATCACCGTGTAAACGGTTGTGAGAGCAGGTATCTCGTTGACTCTAATATCTAAATAGAGTGCCTAAATAGAGCGGCCTTGAAAACTGCTCTCGCCGTGTAAACACCCTGGACAGAGAACTCGCATATACTGTCAGTTCTCATTATAGCTACTCTAAATTATTCAGCTAAGTTGATCTTTTTCATTAACTCTCGCGACTGTTGCGTACGAGATTATAAAAGCTGGCGCGTAACTCTTGAAATACAGGTCTAAAGTAATAACCATGCTACGTTTGCACGGCGACAGTTCAGAGAGAAGTTCTGAAGAATCAGGAGAGCTGTCTAACGGAGTTTTTACACGGTGACAGAATATAGCTTCTCTAAACCTATTAGCGAGCTCTCATGAGATTTATATAATTCTAAACTCTAATGTTACTCTCCGAACCGTTTACATGGTGCAGACAGTTTAGAGTGAGAGAAAGTGTTGAGAGAGAGCATTTAGAGAAGAATAGGCTGGTCAGTGCGTATTTATGACACATGCACTCATCTAACTTTTGAGCAGTGTGTCAGTAGTTGTGTAACCTGACCGTGCATAGCACTTGCGTTAGTAATATTGTTGGGCGAGACATGATTTTTTTATTCGTATAGAATAGGTTACTATAATTACACTAAGGGCGGAGCTGATTGTCTTGATAAAAAATGTGCAAATTATAGCTCAAGTCGGCACACATGTAATTTACGTTCTATGAATCAGAGGTGCGTGAAAATACACCAATGGCAAGAGAAACTCAAGAAGTTTAGTTGTGGCAACATTATTTTCCTAGTTGGCAACACTGTCTCATAATAGCGCATATAAACAAATTTGTTCATTGCTGAGGGGAAATGGCTGCTATAGAGGACAGAAAAGCTTAATTTTCATGTGAACCAGTCGGTTATTAATCTGCAACGGCAATATCGAACAAAGTTTGGTGCAGATCCACCTAGTGGGCCTAAATCCGTAAATGGTACACAGATTTGAAGGCACGATTCTTCGCAAACGATTGCGATTTCATCCGTACCTACTACAGTTCCTGCAAGCCCTAAAACCAGAGAACAGTGCTACGAAGAAATTTTTGCACAAGTATGCAGACTGTAATTGAAAACAATGATGAATTCATTCGTCCCGTGGTGTTTTCTGACGACGTCACTTTTCAACTTTCTGGTAAGGTGAACAGACATAACCTCACAATCTGGGGCTCGGAAATCCGCGTACCTACGTGGAACTTGACTACGGGCTTGATGTGTGCAGTGTTACCAATGGGGGGGACACATTGAACATCTCTAAGTTACGGAACTAAACGTTTGGAGTTTCTCTTTCCATTGGTACTATTTTCATGCACCTCAGATTCATAGTACGTAAATTACATGTGTTCGAAACCGGAAAGTTCTTTTGTGGGATCCCTATATAAAGACAATTTTCAGGCTTCCTGATGGAAGAGAGGCAACGGATACAGCTGAAGAAGTAGTTCTGGAGAAGAAGAGGAAGAGGAAGAAGAAGACGAAGAAGAAGATGTGCGTTGTGCCCCCCAAAATTAAAGAGGAAAAAAAAAAATCCTTGCTACCAGAACCAAAGTCCAATTTATCTCCTATGTTCAAAAAAAGTGTGCAGAATTTGCTGTGAAAATGGCTGATTGCGTTTAAGCTCCTCAAAAGAGACCGAGTGTTTAAAGTAAGAAAAATTATAATTTTTCACATAACATCTTTCATCTTCTTTCATTATATTGTTTTTATATTGGTTCTACTAATGCAGTGTAATAGTTGTACCTATTTAATTTTGTTAAATTATAACTACATTCTTGTTAACAGATACTGGTACAGACCCCACTGTACCAGTTATGTGATTTGTTTGTAATGCACTATGTAAGCGTTATTATCATTACATATGACGCATTATCAACAGTATTAAAGGAATATAGTAAATATTCCACATCAAGTGAACAGTGATAATTACACAACAACAACAACAACAATAATAATAATAATGATAATAATAATAATAATAATAATAATGATACTTACTTACTGGCTTTTAAGGAACCCGGAGGTTCATTGCCGCCCTCACATAAGCCCGCCATTGGTCCCTATCCTGAGCAAGATCAATCCAATAATAATAATAATAATAATAATAATAATAATAATAATAATAATAATAATAATAATAATAATAATAACAGTATTATTAATAACAGTAACAATACTAGTGATGATAATAATAGTAATGATGATGATGATGATGATAATAATAATAATAATAATAATAATTATAATAATAATAGTTCGTACTTACTGGAAGTTATGGAGCTTTAGCTGTACCTCCTTCAGCAAATAAATAATAAATAAGAATAAAACCTACAAAATAATTAACAAGTAAAACAATGGACCTTACTAAAAAGTTACGACCAAATTGCAATAAATTAACAAAACTAAAAGCCAAATTCAGACGCCTCAACAGTCTCAGCTAGTTTTGACAATGCCCGATCTTCGTCTTTTCGACACTCCATTGTTTGTTGGCCGAGATTTACACTGCTTCTCTCGCGAGAGTTTATGAAAAAGTTCAACTCAGTTGAATAATTTAGAGTAGCTACAATGAGAGTAGAGAGCATATGCGAGTTCTCGGTTCAGGGTGTTTACACGGCGAGAGCTGTTTTCAAGGCCGCTCTATTTAGTCTCTCTAATATCATTATTAGAGTCAACGAGATACCTACTCTCAAAACCGTTTACACGGTGATATAGCTGGTGAAGCTTGACCTTGATGGCGAAACCAGTTCTACGGCGGTTAGGAGTGGAGGGGGTAACGCTTGTTCAGTCTCTGTTGCATCTCGTCACTGCAACATCGGCCGCTAGCCGATCCCACACCACACTACTGCTCTCTCCTTCCAAGTTTCACCAGGTTCCGCACGAGCTATACTCATCTATAATCTCTAGCTCTCTTCTCTAAACTCTTGCCGCGTAAATGTAGCAGACGCCAATTCCGCCGCTCAGGGCGCTGTTCGGTTCTAGATATTCGTAGCAGACACTTACTGACATTGACATTTGGGGGCATTTAAAGGACTCACCGTTGCGTACTAAATGCTTCGTACAATATTTTATGGTCAATAGACGTAATTTCAAAACTTCTACGTCTCAATTATATTAAAATATTGTCATTCTTGAAATGAAAAGATATTACATATTATAAACTCAAGCACTACCTTCCAGTTGTTCAATTCATACACCATGCCTTTCGGACATAATGAAAGAAACTTAATACATTTTACATGAGCATGTAGTCTACCCTTTTCATGCGTTTATTTATTTATTTATTTATTTATTTATTTATTTATTTATTATTATTATTATTATTATTATTATTATTATTATTATTATTATTATTATTATTATTCATAATTTATTCTGTTAAGAGCAATAAAATAATGTGTTTAGGGTACAAACCTGTTGCTAGGAAGCGTAATGTGACCAACAGCTTTTCTTTTATACTAATTGCAATCCTAATACTTTTGTCTTTTTTACTAATTGCAGGTCCGATCAAAGTTATTAATTCTTCTATTTCTGATGATGAGATGGATATCTCATCATCAGAAATAGCTAAATAGCCTATTCTTCTCTAAATAGCTAAATAGGGTTTTTCCCACGTAGATCTATTTCTCCTCTGCTCTCTTTTCTTCAGAAGAATTGCAATCACTACAGTCGCCGCAATACATATGTTGTGTTTCTGCCATAGTTGTAAAAGCACTGACTAGGCTGTTCTTCTCTACATGCTCGCTCTCAACCTTTCTCTCACTCTAAACTGTCTGCACCATGTAAACGGTCCGGAGAGTAACATTAGAGTTTAGTGTTATATAAATCTCTTGAGAGCTCGCTAATGGGTTTAGAGAAGCTATATTCTGTCACCGTGTAAACGCTCCGTTAGAGAGCTCTCCTGATGCTTTAGACCTTATGTCGCTCTAAGCTGTCGCCGTGTAAACCTAGCATTAGAGTGAGATTTGCTATTACAATGCATTGGACGGAAGCTCGTCATAACAATAACTTTCAATCTTGACCAATTTTACCAACTTAACACGGAGTCTTTTCCTCCAAATCTTAAGTATTATTTTCTGCAGGAAAGTGTAATCTTTAGGGCTAAGAATTGTATGTCGTTACATTGCGCATAACGCGCCACTGATTTTAGGTACCAGTACGTTGGGGTGGGAGATTTCAGTGTGTTTCGTTGAGCAGTGAACTTCAGTTGATCAGTTACATTGCGACCGAATACTGCTATTCGTAACAGGCAACATTCAACGTCTGTAAAGAAGATAATAGCAAGATGCCGAGGACGAAATTTGTGACTTAATTTCAAATGAGGAAATTTGTAATAATGATACAGATTTTGAGCTAAATAATGTTTGTGTAAAATATTTGAAATATTCCCCTTTTGTTTCTGCAGAAGTGGAACGAAGTTTCTCTGGATATAAGGCTGTGTTTTCTAGCAACTGGCAATCATTCTCCTTTGAAACTCTGAAAATGTGATTTGTTATTCACTGCAACAATATATGAAATTAAAAATTATATAAAAAACACCATAATTTTAACACAGTGAAATAAAAAGGCTGATACTTGTCAATATTATATTAGGTGTATTTTCTACAGACAGACAATAAAATATCTGTAAAACAGTGCAATTTTTCTTTAACAAAGAAAATTAAGTCTTTAAATTTTTCTTTAGCAGATAGTTGTGTTTCGAAGTCAAAGAAGTGGCTTTCAACCACTCAAATGCTGAGGACTAACTTACCGTGATGATAAGCATGAGTTCAAACGAACGAAAGACACTACGTTAACTCGCCCCAACTCTGAGACGTACTTAAAGTTAGAGGCGCACGAAACGCACTGGTAGTATAACGGCCTAGTAATCATAGTCGATCACCAAGACGATGCTGTCTAACGTTACAGATATCTGCCAGAATTCATCAATATTAGTGTCAAGGGGGAAATGGGAGGAAAAACCTTTAAAAGTTATGCGAAAAAGCGTCCTTTCAAGAGAATTTGGGGCAAAGAAAATACTGAATATGTGAGCTCCTACCCTGTTGTCCACTTGTCTCATTCCGAGTTTCGTTTCACTGAATGAACTTTAGAGAATTTTGAAGGGGAAAACCGAAACTGGACGTAAGAGAAGCATGACAGAAAGAAATGTGAGGATCGCCAAAGATGTAAAAAGCCTGCACAACGAAACTGCCGCAGTCCTCGCAAGAGAAGTGATTCGAGCCCTTGCACAGTGCGAGTGGCATTCGAGGAAACTTACTCTAAGTATACCGAAGGCAATATACGAAAACCAAGGCTCCTATTTTGAAAGCTGTAATTTTGAAATATGCCGACAATTGTGTGTGGAAGGAGATATAGGTTCGTGGCCTTCAAGGGGCCACTTTTCTTTTCTAGAACTTATCCCAACATTTTTATTAACACCTTAGGAAAAACACAGGTGGGATGAGTTGTCTCAATTTAGGAGACTAGCCAATTGGCTCTGGGGTGACTCTACTGAAATATAATCTGATCGATCCTGAGGACATGATGTTGGAAAGATTAAGTGTTTAAGAATTCTATATCGTGAATTGAGATTCCATCGCCATAAAACCTTGTTGCCCCAGAGTTCAGTCATCATGACAAAAGAACAGAGCGTTCGCCTACGGGTGGGGCCAGGAAAGCGGCATGTACTGATACGCCGCTTTGTGCGCGCAGTTGTTGTGACACGCTCGACAATCAAGGACATCAAGGTCGACAAGTTATCAGTTGTGAGCCAGATGCTGCAGTATTTAACACGTACAGTGCAGTTTCTTGACACAGTTGCTTAAATATTCAGCGTTTGTGTAAAATTTGTTAACAATACAAAACGCAAAATTCACGCTTGAACAGAGAGTTTTAATGTATGATGCATATGTGAAAACAGAGTCATGTAGAGAGGTGCGTAGGCAAATTTAAGTGAAATATCCGGGTGCTCCAAATCAGGGTAGAGAAACTGTTAGACGTTTTGTTAACAATGAAGGACAACAGGGTCGATAAATGCTACAATTCCTAAGCGAAAACAAAGAGTATTGACGGAAGAAAACATTAATGAAACCAGTGCATCATTTACACGCTCTCCTAATAAATCTATAAGAAGTGTTTCACAGGAAGTTAGTGTTTCAAAAACATCAATCTTTACTGCTGCTAAACTTTTAAAATTAAAACCCTACAGAGTATAGTACAGAAAGCGGAAGCTTACGGATAGACGATTCCCGCAAGCGACACCGCAGGCAGGCCGCTTTCCTGGCCCCACCTGTAGGCGAACGCTCTGTACTATCATTTTGAAGTGTCGCCGTACATTACTTTCTATAACACAGAATGATCCACATTTCGTAAATCTTTTATAAGTTATTAAGCATTTCAGATTTCGTTAACGAAACAGGGTCATTGTTACAGATCAACTTAAAAACAATTAGGCATCCATGAAATACCATTATATAGCAAATGTGTGTTTGTTTGGTACGGAAAATGAGCTATTGGTATTGTCGATCCTCATTGTCCTGAAAATCTTGTTAGTGAAGCAGCAACAGTGAATGCAGAATGAGAGTGAATCGGGGGAAGATGCCTCACTTCTTCTTTGATTGAAAATTTAAGATACTGTTCATTTAGTTTTGAATTTCATATTGAAATGTCGAAGTCTGGAAGGTATTTTGAAACTATGTTTTTGGTACAAAACAGAAAACATTAATTACCTTGTTTATAGATACAGGTTTTCTCCTTACCTCCAATGTAGGCATCTTTCCCCGATAGTCGGGTAAGATGGCAAATACAATTAACACAGTTACTGATATATGCATTTTACCTCAACTTGGTTTGATACATATATATATATATATATATATATATATATATATATATATATATATATATAACAAAAATGACTTAATCTGAAGCTCACTGGCACCTTCTCACTCGTTTGTCTCTGCTTAGTAACACAGCCATTGCACATATCTTATTGTCGTGTGCAAGACTCGTGAAATCATTTCTTGCACACAATGAATTCAAACCAGTACATTTGTTTGTCATCATTCTTTTTTAGACGGCGTTTAAGGGTACGGTAAAGAATCCCGTATGTTGCGATGTTCTAAAACAGTTCATATCTCCTGTTCTAACATGCTCCATCACCAATTGAACACTGTCCTCAATCCACTGACTTCTATCAGAGGACCTTACGTAATGTTTACGCATTCCCTGCAAGAAAACAAAAAATAAAACTCTTGCAACAATTTGCCATCTTACCCCGAAAAAGTGATCACCTTCCCCAAGTATCGGGGTAAGATGCCTAGCTCTGTGATGCAACCCAAGATGGCGGAACAAGGTAGTTGGTTGCTAACAATACAAACTTTAGAACCTTTACTACAATATTCATTACAAATGTTTGACAGTTATTACGAATTCAACGATATATTAAAATTGTAACATACCTTTGCAATTAAGGTGGGTGCTCCTGTTATGACCATGTTCCTGATATGGCCACCACCCTATTGTGAGTTAGTTAACCAAAAAATCCGCTAAATTGCACCAGCATCCAGTGTAAGGACATCCTGGTATGTCACTTGATCGTTTTCCATCCAGTCAGGTTGAACAATATGGCGTCAGTTGGCTGTTTTGCGGTTTTCATGTGACCTCTTCTTATTTTTCTCTGGTAAGTCTCCTTTGTCTTATGCACGTTTTTCAAATACTTGTTTCATGAAAACCATCGTACTCCATTCAGTTTTTAATGTTCTCCTGATTGGAGTTGTCGTTGATGGCGTATCTTTTACGAGTTGTTCATAATCAAACGATTATCGTGAAAGCTTACCTGCTCCTGATATGGCCATATCAAATGCACCATGGCCATATCAAGTTCATTTCACTTTTATTTTTTCACCTGACAAGTTTACATGCTTTATAGCTGGGATTACGCAAAAGATCTGTATTGTAAGAAAAACAACTTAATTTTTGATGGAAATACCTGTTTTGACTACACTTTTGAATTATAAAAAAGATTATTAAGTGTCATATTTATTCATTTTACACCAGAATTATTTAATTTTAGCACAACTGCGCTATGAAACTGAAAACAATCACGATTTGTAGAACATGGAACAAGGGTGGCCATATCATGTGCACATGTTCCTGATATGGCCACTAGATAGACTTTTGGAATTTGGGACTTTTTGAGACAATTAAACCTATTTTTATGGGGAAAGGAAATTGTTTTAAGAAAGTCCATTAGACTGAGAACGAGTAAGAAAAAAGTGGTTTGCAGTTTTTTTCAAAATGGCGGCTAGAAAAATTTTCAAACCTTAGCATGGCCATATCAGGGACACCTACCTTATTTTATAGCAGAAAAGTGAGCTGTTTTCTTGCTTTTCTTCTTCTCACAACAAGAACACTTGGCAAAATGAGTTAGCTTCCACTCTACAGACATTCAACTGTCTCAGTGATCATAAGACATTCGCGTGGCGTTCTCTCTTGGAAGAATGTGAAACCACAGTCTAGTATATACAGTCGCGAAGCTCAATACGTAGTAAATATGCAAACATTAGATAGTTGCTCACCACTAGGATCGCTAATATCGCCTCATTACAGGCAATGCAAAATAGTACCGGCACAGTCTATTGTTTCTAGCACCCTCAAAACTCAAGCTTCGTGACTGTATATAGTAGACTGTGGTGAAATTACAAAGGAATAAGCATCTTCCCCCGATAGTCATCTCCCCCCGATTCACTCGATATTCTCCAACGGTGGGGAATTTCCTCATTCCTACATTACAAGAGGTACAGTATTAGTAGGAAAACCTGTGGTTTCAACAATATGGAGCAACTGCCCATACAGGTGAACGAAATATTCAGAATTGCGCAGATTCTTCCCAGGGAGTGCAGTAAACTATTGGGGATTGACATGATTCGGATATGCAAAAATCCGGATAATTGGGTCAGAAATGGAAATAAATATAGCAGCATGTTATTACATTGTCAATGTGCAGTTTTTTCATTCCAGGTCATTCTTAAAGTCTGGGTTCTCGCTAAATTCCAAGAATCGTCAATCATGTAGCAACAGTCCTTCAAATTTAAGGCTTTGTGAAATGCATCTGAACAATACAGCATAACTATGCCGTAAGTCGTAACTCTCAATGTTCTGACAGGAAGTAGGATTGACAGAAAACCAAGGTCATCGCTCTGCGCCTAGCAACCGCACAAAACAACCGGACGGGAGTGAATATGTTCTGCGACATATTCCGCAGTCTTTTGGAGCTAAGAAAAGTATTTTCTATCACAGAAAAAACAATTTCAACATTTCCTGAAAATCGATCCTGATAAATGGCGATACGAATACATTGCCGTTCTGTGGAATTTTAGTCTCATCTTCCGATATGGTGACGTTTTCTGAATTTCACTTTCAATCGAAAGGACAGCTGAACTTTTGTTCGAATATTTGAAAGGAAGGATATTCTTTCATAAATTCAATAATATTTAACACTGTGAAATTGGTAAAATTCTGCCAGACTTAAGAGTTCGTGTCATGGTGAGTTTTCTTGAGTCACTGCATCAATGAATTGTAACAGAAGGAGCTAACTTGAACGATATAACTGTTAAGAAACTTCTGAAGAATGTTGGGTCTGTTGTTGAGAGGCCGTTCCTGTTTCCATTTTGTGTTTCTATTATGAGATTCTCTTAATAAGCTGTAAGATTTATGCTAAGGACATTATAATATTATATTTAGTAGTACTATATTTAGTATAATATTACCTATCTATAGTTCCGTGAGTTTGTTTATCTTCTATCTTGTGTATTGGTATTTGTATTGTATTTCTCCATTGTTTTGCAGTGCTTTTGTGCATATATTTATTTTAACCCTAGAATGCATAACGGGGGCCCCCGGGACCCTTAGTATTTTTCAATCAATTTAATTTACATGTTAAATGATCATCTGCTTGCAATTGTTAGTATGCTCTCATATTATGTCTTTTGAGTTTGTATCAACGGCACTCAAAATACATTTTGTTAATTTAATTTATTAGATATAAGATAGTTTATGTCTGTACCATTTTAATGCACAACGGAGGTCTACGAATCCTTCAGTTTATTTTCCTCTATAAAATGAAATGTCATTTACCTTTATGTGTTTCAGTAAATAATTGCAACAACTACGTTAACATTCGCAGGTGTTTATATCCCGTCCTCCTTATTAATAGACCTATAGAATTTTGTTGTTTTAATATTGTGTTCATTCAAATAAGTCTATAATGTTTGTCCATGGAAGTTTTAAGCTAAGGACATTAAATGGAAGTCTACGAAACTTTCAGTTTATTTTCTTTTATGTGTTTCAGTATTTGTGTAAATAATTGCAACTAGTGATGGAGGAAATAAATTAAATACCGATATATTGATATTGCAATATATTGCAAACCTACGAGTATTCTCGATAAACGATATATATATCGCAGAAAATATATCAATATATCGAACGATTATCGATATATCGCTATTCCGTAAGTAAATTGTTTTTTCAGGCGTACATTTACTGTATTACAATAAAATTGCTTAAATTTTAATATTCCTTTTTACCATTGAAAGTAAGATCATAACATTAAAAAGCATTCATTTAATGTAAAATTGTAACAATAAACAATACATTTTCAGTACCATATGATGTAGGTTCTAACCTGAAGCAAAATTATGGTGGAGGCAAAGGAGCTTAAATGATATAGTGGGAAAGAGTTAAGTGAACGTTACATGGATGAGTATTTGATATTGGAACATTATTCAATTATTCTAATGTTACATTGGGTTGAATCCAGGACACAGATATAATGCTCTTTTCTACCTAACAACGTAATCATTTTTAAATATAAGTAAACAGAACTTGTAATTATTTAAAAATGTAAGTAAACCGTACGTAGAATGTTACAAGTTTTAACAAACTTCACAGTTGATTTGATACAATCCTTCCATAGTAAGTTCCCATTGGAAGTTATTGTTACACTCCAACATTCCAAACAACAATGATGGTGACGGTAGAGATAGAATTTTTATGCACTGAAAGATATAATGAAATGTCAGTACTAGGTTGTGCCGTAAAAAAATGTCACATCGGTATTAAATCCTTGTTTCACTTTCCATTTCAGAATATGGAAATAAAAGTTTTGATATCCGTTTTGAGTTAGACTGTTCTCTTTCAGGGTGGGAGTTGCTCCTGTCTTTGAGAAGATTAATAATGATATTAAAATAGCAGTACGTAGATAAACTTCCCATCTGTCTTACGTTTGCACACATCGCACGTTGCATTTTGAATTTGGTGCCGCTGCATATTAAACAATCTGTTTGAATTCGATTCCAGTCCAGCCAATTAGAGTACAGTATTGATTGTATTGTCTATTTCAAGGTTACACAATTATGTAACTGTCCACCTTCATTAGCACTATCTCTCGGAAATTATCGGAGTTGTCCAGTTTGGATTTTGTTGTTGATAATAGTTCCACAAAACAAACTATAAATTTATGAGAAAACCTATATATTTTACATATTTATTTATTTATTTATTTAATCTGACAGGATTAAGGCCATAAGGCCTTCTCTTCCATCCTACCAGATAGCACATATAAGTACAAAAAAGAAATTCAAACACTGATGAAAATATATATCGTATCAAAATTTCGATACCGATAGCCTATATCAATATAATAATAATAATAATAATAATCCGTGGTGCTACAGCCCGTGAAGGGCCTAGACCGACCAGCCGGCTGCTGGCCTCACGCCCACATGCCGAAGCAGAGGTGGACGATCATCCAACCAGAATGGAGGTATCGTGTGGTTAGCACGATGATCCCCCCAGCCGTTATAGCTGGCTTTCTCAACCGGATTTCGCTATGTATTGTAGCTCCCCAAGTGGATCACGATACTGGGTGGGCACCGATCCCATACACCGGCTGAAATTTCATGAGAAGATATTTTCTTCCCCCATGAGGACTCGAACAAGCACGTATTCCGTAAAGCGAGTCGTAGGCAGGATGCTTTAGAACACTACGCTACGGCGCGGGACTCTATATCGATATATCGAAACGAAAAAATAGCGGTATTTCGTAAAAACCGATATATCGTTCTCATCTCTAATTGCAACAACTACGTTAACACTCGCAGGTGTTTATATCCCGTCCTCCTTACTAATAGGCCTATATAACACTTTTTTATAATCTTTTTATAGTTTATTTACTCTTTGGTTTTGTGATTGCTATTATTCGTCATAATGCAGGGATAAGACTGTATTATCCTGATAAGTCTGCAGTAGCCCAACACAGCCTAGAAACTGGTCACAAGATAGATTTCGGCGCCACCACCATCTTGGACAAGACATCAGGTTACTGGGACTTGGTTATCAAGGAAGCCATCGAAATCCAGCTAGATGGCAATAATTTCAACAGAGATGGGGCTCTACAGCTGAGTACAGCATGGAAACCTGCCATCAATACGCTTAGACCACCAGCACACGGCAGACAGTCGGGACCAGCAAGTAGCTCCTGATTGGCTGCCGCGTCCACCAACCAGAATGCGCCTGGCGGTCGGGACTAGGAACTAGATCAAATCTCCGTCCCCCCTCGCGTATGTGGTACCTAAGAGGTTACGTCCAATTTCGGCCTCCCCTTCAAAATCTTCTAGAGCTCCTTCAGTGGAGCAGCGTAACCCGGAGTGAGACTAATGGCCAACAGGCTTGGAGCTCACATATTTATTTTTGTACAGCCCCCAACCCCTTGCAAAGACGCGTTTTGCGTACCTTTTAAACTTGTCGTCCCAATTATCTTTCGATTTTTCGATTTTTTCGTCCCACGTCACTTCATCCCTGAAGAAGATGGCAGAGCTAGCCGTCGAAAGCTTGGAATCTAATCTCCAACTCACCTGGCTGAGAACCCGTGAAGAGTTATTCTAATGCAGGGATAGTTTACGATGCGAAGCTAAAATCTAAAAAAACATGCGAAGGGTGTTGGAAATGCAATAGTGAACATAGTGTAAGGAATCTGTGAACGGTGTTTTGTAAATGAGTGAAAAAGCTCACACTTTGTAGAATTTGTTATTAGTTTTGTGTTCACAAGAATAATTATTTCAAATGAAAAGTATTACTTAAGATTTATATAGCGTATTAAGATATAATTTTACTTTTTTTTAACATAAAACAGATTTAGAATAAGTCCTAAAGATTTCTAAAGAACTGAAATTAGTATAGTGACAAGAGATTTTTATCATATAATATTAATTTACTCATACATTTATCGTTTCATTTTAGGCTAGACATTGTTATTTAATAAATTTGTTGACTATTTTAAGTTTTTCATAGTCCCGAGAGAGGAAAATTCACATTTACTCCATTACTTAAACAAGGAATCTTAGGGATCCCTTTATGCATTATTGTGTATTCCAAATGTCATGCATCCCAGTGTTGAAAAACTAGCAATGGGTGATGATTATGTACTGATTCTATGCTATAAGTTACATTTACTTGATTTTCTCGGATAATTTAAGATATCTGTTAACTATTATTTTAGTGTAACTTTCTCTCTCTCTGTCTTGTAAATTATTATTATTATTATTATTATTATTATTATTATTATTATTATTATTATATAATAATAACTATGATAAAAAAATGCGAGTACTTTAAATGTCGAAGCCTGTATGCCAGACGTCATGATCTCGATTACTTATTCTTATGTAAGGTCCTTAAAGGTGACATTAATTGTCAACCTTTCTTAAACAATATCAGCCTTAGTAGTCTATTCCTATGAAGGACATGAGACATCACAAACTCTCCTATATTAGAAATTCAAAATCTTCCTCGCCGGTCTCCCGATGTATTAAAAATGCTAACTTATAGGTGGGCGATTTCGATCCATTCAATGTATAGAAGTATTAGAATATGGCAATGTCTTTGCTAATATTATTTACATAATCCTTGTACACAAATTGGTAGTAAGAATCAACTCCTTTCTCTAATATTTTATAGTATTAATTCTTGTAAATTAATTACTGTAATCTATGTTCTTTATTTTGTTAACTCAAGTATTTAATTTGTACCATAGTTGTTCATTTTAATGTATTAATTGTATCACTGTTCTGGACTTTTATTGGCCAATGGCTGTTGTCCAGCACATAAATATCAATAAAAAAAGTTAAAAAATAAATAAATAAATAAATAAATAAATAAATAAATAAATAAATAAATAAATAAATAAATAAATAAATAAATAAATAAATAAATAAATAAATACATATATTATTATTATTATTACTATTATTATTATTATTATTATTATTATTATTATTATTATTATTATTATTATTATTATTAGGGAACATAAAATAAGATATTAGCTAATGGGAGTTGATTCGAAAAGCTAGAGCTCTCCTATTGATTGTGAGGGTCTAAGCACTTCATGTAGGTCACAGAGACATTTGGTGACGTAGTGACATTGTTTTCTATGTGGGTCGGTATAAGTGCCAAGTCTGCTGGTGTATTGCATTACAATGAAACGGAGTGCAGTCTTTCCCCTCATCGTAGGATCTATTCAGTTTCCATCCCCTTTCATGTTTTTTCCCGCTCTAGTTTTCTAGCGTGATATTCTTGATATGCGATATTAATGCCTGTAGAATAGGATCGCAGACTTAATTACAGTGATGGGTATTTAGGATTTAGGGAGATATTACTTATTCCTCTTAACATATTCACAGACGTTAATTTGGTCTAAATAAGATAACTTTCAATGGTGAATCCTTTGTTAGGCCCGTTACATGCTGTAACCTGCAGTTATGTCATAATTGTCTGCATTACTTTTCTAGTAGAGAACTTACAGAGCTTTATACAACCTTCTTGACTCATAGGGTAAAGTAGCCATCAATGGACCACCTAACGATTTCTTATTTTATCTAACAAAGACAATGCCTTAAAATTCCGTTCATAGGTTGAACAATTACATTACTAATAAGGAATGATAAAATGAAGTTTCAGGGCTATTTATATCTGTTTAAAGATTAGCTCATTTAAAATTCGGCTATTGGTTCAATGAAGGCAACAGGGTTCATGTTTCCATGAATGGAGCAAAAGAAAAAAATTTAAAAATAGGTACCTCAAAATAATATCAACAAATGACAAATCATAACAGTGAAGAAACATAGATTCGATTAATTGATGTTGAACTTACTTTTAACCCAAATTTAATCATATTTCGAAATTTAAAATCATGAAAAACACAGTCCTTGTCATTTCAATAAGACAAACTCAACTAATTTCGCAGTGTGCCTAATTTCGCAGTAGGCTATCTCATATATTAAATACCGGTAGTTGTGGAGTATACGAGTGCCGTTCACAAGCGTGAGGCCAAGTGTACTCAAGCGGACGGCGACATTTTTTAAAATGTGTTGTAAACTCTCCAAGACTGTAAATTAGGATGCAACATTTAACTGAAAATAATTAAGTCGGTGGAAGTGGTGTGATTTGTAATAATTGTTGTAATTAGTGTGTAACAATAATGTAATTATCTAGTTAAAAATGGAAAAATATATCTGTACAAAGCAACTAAGGAGTTCACAGCACATTTTTAGCTTCATAGTACTTGCCAATTAAAGAAATGATACTTCTGAATGGTTCATTCTCTATTTGTATTATTCTTTTACCTTCAAACTAAAGGAAAAACGTATTTTACAAACAACTTTAAATCAGTGTAACTTTGAAAATATTGAGAGTAGGAACTATGTTTATATGGCATTTTTTTCCTGAAAATGTCTTCAGAAATAAGCTCCGTAAAAGACGGTAAATCCTCGTGAAACACTCTGTATATGAACCCTTTATTTTACTTCAGGTAAAATCTCAGCGATAGTCACTTCACATTATTCAAATCCTCTTTTAAATTTAGTGGACAAGTCAAGTCTACATGAACTGTGAAAAAAGACACCGGGCAAACTTCACAATTCCATTTTTGGTTTCTAATGGTTTCATCCTTCGCTTTTCAAGTAATGAAATAGCACAGATGATTCTGACGTAATACCACTAACTACAGTAGGCCTACGTAACCCGCTTCAGCGGCGCGATGCCGGCAACTTTTCTGACAGGAGTGTTGTGCGTGAGGTCCAAACATTCGTGTGCAGGCTGAGTCGTGTGATGTTGTCTACAAATCAGCGAGATACAATCTCTGCGGTTTCTACTACTATCAAATTAGAAATCTCGTTATAAAACTTTAATTTACGTTCCCCTTGTTTATACAGCAGGCATAAATTGAATCAATCTTTGTTTCGCATTTCATTTAGGGAATATTTATAGCTCAGACTAACGATTCTAAAATCCAGAACGACTTCAAGATTAAGAAATTCAGTAACCAAAGTGTAAGGTAAATTTAGTTGATATCTTATTCCACTTCTTATAAGAAATTTCAATGCTATATTTTATTTCTACCAAGTGGAATGGTATTAAAAGTAGTATTTGCACAAGACTTCTTTCAGAAGTCCCATAATTCATTGATCTAAGTACATTCATTCTAGAGTAATTAATTTTTCTTCTTCAAAAATGTAATTTTTCAATAAGTTTTCACAGCAGAAAAATTATTATTATATAATCTACAGTTTGAAAGATAGAGAGATTGAATTTGTAGTAAAAAAATCATCATAGTGATGCTAGAAAATGGAGAGTCAAATGGAGGAAATGGAACATTTCCGACATATTCTTCTTTTTGAGTCCAATATAGGGACGAAAGCAGCGGAGGCGGCCAGAAACATTTGCGCATTAATCTATACTAATAATAAATCTGTAGCCGAAATTTTTCTGGTAATTTTCGATTTTCCAAAAATAATTGGTCCTAACATATATAATTAACCACCCTGAAACCGAAAATCGCTTTTTTGAAATTTTTGTTTGTATGTCTGTCTGTCTGTCTGTCTGTCTGTATGTTTGTTACCTTTTCACGCAATAATGGCTGAACGGATTTCGATGAAAATTGGAATATAAATTAAGTTCGTTGTAACTTAGATTTTAGGCTATATGGCATTTAAAATACATCATTTAAAAGGGGGGTTATAAGGTGACCTGAATTAAATAAATCGAAATATCTCGCGTATTATTGATTTTTGTGAAAAATATTACATAACAAAAGTTTCTTTAAACATCATTTGCGATAAGTTTTATTCCCTGAAAAATTTTGATAGGACTGATATTTAATGAGATAAATGAGTTTTAAAATTAAAATAACTGCCATCTAAGGCCGTGTAACGAAATAAAAAACATAAGACTTGGTCTATAAGGGGCCTTGGACAACAACAATCGAAAGCTATTAAAGATAGCCTACAGAGAATGTTTCTGTGTTTGTATGAAGTAATATCGGAAGCTAAATTAACCGATTTGTATAATTAATTATTATTTCACCATTGGAAAGTGTAGTTTCCCTAGATGGACATAATGCTATAATGTTATTACAGTAACTTCTGATATAATAATGTAATATAATATAATATAATATAATATAATATAATATAATATAATATAATATAATATAATATAATATAATATAATATAATATAATATAATATAATATAATATAATATAATATAATATAATATAATATAATGTAATGTAATTTAATGTAATGTAATATAATATAATATAATATAATATAATATAATATAATATAATATAATATAATATAATATAATACAATATAATACTATATAATATAATTTAAGTTATTTGAAGGGTTCAGAACCATAGTGGGCCAAGCGCCATTTACTGAATACGTAGAAAACAACAAGGGTTAAAATTAAGTTATTACAATAATTCAATGGAAACATATAGCAAGTAAAATAAAGTATACACATTAAATCTAAATTATGTCAATGTTAATTAAACTATGGTTGCATGTAATAACAATTAAGAAACATGTTAAAGGAATTGTCATTGCACCAAATGAGTGCTTTCTTTCTGGACCAAAATGATCGCATTTTAATTATTTAAATGCAATTTAAATTAAGTAACATATTAAACGATTTATCCTTCTATCAAACACGAATGTTCCCTGGATCAAACGTCCCATTTTAATTATATAATTACTTTATATTTATTTATAACAGGTGCAGCGGAGCGCACGGGTACGGCTAGTTTATAATGAATGCACTGTTGGAAAGAGTAGACTTTAAAGATGAGCAGGACTTTTTATTAAGTTCTTTTAGGCTCAATTAAAATCTTACGGAGGTCAATACACAAAGATGTGAAAAATGTGGTTTTTGAAGACAATTTATTACTTCAGAATGCAGAAACTGAATATTGGTAAAATTATTAACAATTAATGATCTCTCAAATAATGAAAATTAAAAATAATGCTCTATGTGACCGTCATTTACCAGCACAACCATTTATAGGCGTCTTCTCCATTGTCCAATAGCACTGGATATCTGTCTTTGATCATACCGGTCCCAACATTCAAGAAGGCGTTGTCTTAAATGTTCGACATTACGAATTCTTGTTTTGCAGTAAACTGCTTTTTGTAGTTGACTCCATACAAAATACTGGGCGTTGATTTCAAAGTGTGTCATGACGTCACTGTTGTGAGTCAGCGATTTGAAGCGAGTTTCAGCTTTTATGTCAGAGAAGTTGCCTATTGTTCAAGACGTTCAATCTGAACTTGAGAACGCGTACGGTATAACTTGAACGTCGTAGCAACAGATGGCGGTCTGTACGGTCTGTGTGCTACCATAACCTCTTTCGAACTACTTCGCGCGGGCAGGGTATTTGTTATCATCGGTTGCGTACGGCAATATTCCACAATACAAATCAAATGTTCCGTGTCCATGTTGACCGTCGAAGTTAATGTCAACAAATACGTCAGTAATCGTCTTAATCCTCTCGCCATATCCCGACAGTAAGAAAAAACTCACCTCAGTACGTGTTTCCAAACAGTTCACATTCCTGTCACTACCGGCGTTACCGTACGTATCGGTACGTACTTAGAACTGACGCCGTACTTGCTAGGCAACTTCTCTGGCACATAGGTAATACGCCTTTGCGGAAGTGTAGGAAGACTGAATTCTCTAGGTTCATTGGCTGGCCACATGACGGCATACGGCGAGCCATGACACACTTTGAACTGAACACGCAGTAGTACATAGGATTAAGAACTCGTTTGAAACCCCAGCGGAAACCATCTGAGAATCTGAGAAATGCGATCTTCCACGCAATAATCTCTCATGAGGGATATCATGTCCGTATCTTGCTAATCAATCGTTGTATACTTGAAACAGACATTCTCGCTGAGCGTAGTTCCTTGTTGGGGAGATAAATTATCATATTGGTGCAAATGTTTAATGAAAAACTTGTCTTAGTTCGTTAAGCGACCCATTATTCACAAAATGAGAACTCAAAACGGAAGAAAGCTTGATAGCACAACAAACAATCCGATAGAAGCCAGTGATATTCAATAAAAACATGAATTAGTTGACAAAAATAAAAGGTAAAAAAATACATTTGTTAATATTATATATCATGGATAATTTTACAAATTTCTTTTTTAAAAGCTTCAATTTTAAAACATTTCAAATTTGGAAAATTGTTTGTAACTTTATTATAAAGTCTTGGGCCAAAACTAGCACCATGTGTAAGAGCTGCACTTGTGTGATATTTAGGCTGAATTATTAATGGGAAAGTAGACTTTTGTCTTCGAGTACGATATTCATGTCGATTAGATTTATGTTTTATTTTATTTCTGTGGTAGTAATTTAGTAAACTATATTTATAAATTTATTCAATAGGCAATACATTAAAATCTACATAAATTAAATTTGTTGGGTAATCCATATTTTTGGTCAGACAAATTTTTATTAATCTTCTGTGTAATAAAATTAATGGATTAAGTACAGATGATGCTACTCCACCCCAATTTAGTATACCATATTGTATTAATGATTGTGCCAAAGCTAAAAATATTATTCTCAATGCCTCCTTAGTAATAACATTTCGAAGTATTATGAATTTATAAATTGTCTTTCTTAATCTTGTACACATGAAATCAATTTGTTTATCCCAACGTAAATGCTGGTCTATAATAATTCCTAAATATTTAACTTGTGTGGAAGGTGTTAGATGTGGGCAATTACAGTTTATATTAAATGTGTATTTTTCTCTCTTTTTCTATTTCTTCTTTATTCTTGGTCTTATGTTGTATCTATTGGTTTGAATTAAGTTACTTACTGTATTTAGTAAACTGTCCTTGTAAATTTTATGTTATATTATTGACTAAGACCACACCATACACGAGCCTGACTCTTACGGTAGTGGCTAGAAACATTTTTGTTTTATAAATGTAATTTGCACTCACTAGCTATCTAGTTAAATAAATAAATAGATAAATAGATAAATAAATAGATAAATAAATAAAATAAACAAATTAAATAAATAAATAAAATAAATGAATTAAATAAATAAATAAAATAAATAAATAAATAAATTAAATAAATAAAATAAATAAATAAAATAAATAAATAAATAAAGTAAATAAATAAAATAAATAAATAATTAAATAAACGGTTTGGCCTGCTGAACTCGTAAGACCATAATGCTTAGTTCAGCACTGCCTTACAAAATAAAAAAAATAATGTTTAATAAATGGTAAAAAATTAAATATTATACTACTTTCCCGGTCTACAAGGACTGTGAAATTTGCCTGTGAAAAAAACTTTCAAGTGAAATCATTAGCTACTAGAATATAACCATTTATATTTTGTGCCTTTTTGACCCACTGTGTATATATGTTATCAAGGCTAACAGTGTGTCAGTGATAATATACAGAAGTTGGCAACACTACTTGATAACAGAGCAGTTTCTATTCCTCACCTTTATCAAGCACCTTAAATCATCCAAGTTGTGTACGAATTCAAATGCAGATGAAATCGCTGCAGCTTCAGGTTCAACGGACCTGTAACACGCCACGAATTCATCGTATTACTCCAGGAGGGAAACAGAAATTCTCGGAACTTGAAGAGGAAGACATTCGCGGAACAAATGAATAGAGATACCGCGAAACACACCCGTTTCTTAGTATATGCCATCCTCTTCAATTATGAATTACGTCACACTTACTACACGGAGATTTTCCGATATATTATCTCTAGTCTTAGATTAAACGTAATGCATTTCTAATCCGACAATCTTCTGCATATGAATTAAAGATGAATTCTCTCCTTCTATAAGCAACATTCACGTATAAGATTGGGTGTAAGCCACATTATTAAGGTACTAAATACGTAATGTGCTTTGCCCACGGCTATTAGTGAATATCTTCAACCGACGTACTGGTTTTTGCTCTTCATTGCATTTTTCTATCTTGTTTCACTTCGTATTTTTACTGTCAGAGTTTAGAATTGACCTACGACTATGAATTTGTTATTCGTTGTTTAGTCAACTGTCCGAAGACAGGTATGAATCTGACAAGTGATACCAACAAGGCACCACTTATGAGGCAACTAGACCAGGAGATAATAATAACAATAATAATAATAATAATAATAATAATAATAATAATAATAATAATAATAATTTATTTATTCTAGCAGAGCAAAGGGCAGTAGGCCTTCTCTTCCGCCCAGCTAGATTTTAATTCTAATTGAATACAATTGATTACATAGTTATTATATTAATATTTAGACCGTAAAACAATATGAAAGTAAATAATGAAAGTAAAAGTAAATAATGAAAGTTAGATAAGTACAGCTGGCTCCAGCGTTTTTGGCGTGTGTCCTAGACATATAGTGCCCAGTTTGTGAGCATGTTGCCAGTGCAGCTGGGAATGGTACCACTTCCTATACACGTCACATCAGCCATTTGCCAAACACAGTTGTCAGACTAACTGCGGCAAATGTAAAACAGTTGCACTTAACATTCCCATTACTTATTTCACACGCCAAAAACGGTGACGCGGACTGTAATGTTAGTGCAACAATAATAAACAATGGTAAGTAGTAATAATAATAATAATAATAATAATAATAATAATAATAATGAGATAATTTAGATATTTATTTTGTGATATGTATGACCATTAAACATTGAAAAGCTTGTAACAGCTATATAATTTATTAACGAGAATTGTTTGAAAACATTTCCTTAGTCTATTCTTACATTGGTTTGATGTCTGACAGTCCCTAACATTACTCGGTAGGGAATTCCAAAGTCGAGGAATGGTAAACAGTGAAAGAAGATGAATATAAGGATGTTCGGTGGGAGGGAATAGATAATATTGAGGAGTGTTGTGATCGTGTGTCTAGATTATGGTAGGTAGATAAACTTTGAAAACGAGGCGTAAGATAGACAGGAGTAGAGAAATGCAATATGTGAAAGAGGGGAAGACAGTGGATTTTTCCTACGATCTTCTAGTCGGAACCTGGACAACATATCGAGGCATGGTGTTACGTGATCAGCCCGGCGAATATTGCAGACGAAACGGATGCACATGTTATGACCACGTTGCAGTCTCTGCGCCAAAGTAACGCCCTAGATCATATATGTAACAGATAGGCCGGCCTTACAGGCTTCGAGGTTAACAACTTTTTTTCAGGTTTACTACGCTGCCATCTAGTTGTTACATAAGGAGTTCATGTCATAATTCCCATTTGAATTGAAATAGTGACTGTACCACAGTCTAATACATACAGTCGCGCAACTTCAACACTTTTTTTTTTGCCAACATTCGCGACACTGGCGCCCAAGCGGCAGGCGAGGCACTGGTCATAGGGTTGATACAGCCAGCACGTGCTTTAAAGGGATGCGAGATGTTATAATAACGTTTTAATCATGCGTCGGAATAAAGGCAATGTGTGCAATGACGAAAATTGCAGTAACAAGTTTAAATCTCCGAATTTGTCGTTCTTCAGATTCCCTAAAGACCAAGAGAAAATCATAACTCAGTCATAACCAATAATCCACGCTGTAGGTAGCCTACGTATTGTGTTCTATAAAACATTTATTAGTTATCAGTTACCTATTTGTATGTCAGGAAGGAGAGTTTAAATAAAAACAAAGTAAATACCTGTTACAGTATATTACTTTTTTTGCAGAGATCATATGTGTAAATGCGTAACCATTCAGATTTTCGATAATGTATCTACAGTTTTTAATGCAAGTAATTCCAATAATTTTTGTATTCGTGTTTTTTTCTTTATATTTTTCAAAAGTTGAATCTTATATTGCATTCAAGTAGGGATCATGGTGTTAATTTTTCAAGAATTCATGGAGTATTGTAATCCGTTTGCAAAATATTCACTTCTTGAATAAATTCAGACTGTATCGATAAATTTCTGATGTGTTGGTGTAGATTCATGTGGCAGACGTATTAAGTTCTCAAGAAATAAAAGAGCCTTTTTAAATTTAATATAAAAAGCAATCTTTTCTGTAATAATTTGCATGACTGTTATTGGTGATGATTTTACATTCCCAGTGATTATTTGAGCCGTTCAGAGCAGAAGTGGTGTAAGTCAAAATTAGATAATGAGGTTTAAAGTAAAAATTCTGTAAAATACAGCGCAAGTAGCAATTAATATATCCTTCGTGCTATTCACTGACTACTAATAGTTTAAATAAATTTAATATTAACTGCTACTTTGCGCTGTATTTTACAGAATGTTTACTTTAACCCTCATTACCCATTTTTGACTTACACCACTTCTGCTCTGAAAATAAAATTAGGCCTATATTTTCTGAGTTAATTGAAGTTACAATTTTTTCAACAAAATAGTGTGTTCATTTATTTATTCTCACCTACGTCATATTAACAGTAAGTGCATGTAAATTACGTATTATATAGGTAGGATAAATTAAAACAATTATATTATTTCAAACCATGATACGTGATCAGGGCCATGATTCAGTTGTAAGGAGCAGAAAGAATTACGTTCATTCCCAGCTTCTGAAACTTGTAGATTAAATGCATGTGAAATTCTTCTAGGATTCTGAAGTAAAATTAATAAGAGCCATATACACTTACTGTATAACATAAAAATATAAAATAAATTACGCAAAACCCGTTTTCTAATGTGTTATCATATGTCGTGTGCACACTTAACTTGCCTGCCGCTAGAGGGCTACTGTCGCGCCAGCTGTCAAATGTTGGCATATTTTTTACGTATGAGTTGCGTGACTGTATATATTAGACTGTGGACTGTACTACCATCTCATGTTCGTTTACGGCGGACGGGTGGCGATCCTGGCGGTTGTTCTCTTCAAAGTGCTACCGATTTTAACATAGCGATGATTTATCTGTTACATATAACGATCTGGGGTAACGCTTAGGTCAGTAAACAGATTGGGATAGGGTGCCCAGTTCCTTTCCCCCCTCCATTGCATACATCGCCGACTAGATATATATTACATTAGTCATACTTCAGATGTATACAAACAAATTGTTCTTCCTCTGACACATATCGTCAAATGAGATAGACTGCCTGATAATAGATGTAAAGCAGTGGTAAAAAAAACCGAACCGACCTTTGTAGCTGATTTCAGAGCCTTGTTCACTCCAGAGCACGATAGACTGGTAACTAAGACTTTCGTGGTTCGAATCCTGCCTGGGAAGGAAAGTTTTTTTGTTCCTTATTCAAATTCATTCCCAATACTTTTCGATTGCAGCGATATTTTACTACTTAATTAACTTATTATTTCCAGAACATGAATTTTACCAGAAATCAAAAAGTATTGGGAATAATAATGAATAATAATAATAATAATAATAATAATAATAATAATAATAATAATAATAATAGTAATAATAATAATAATAAATAATAATAAAATGTTAGTGCGCATTGTGTATGTTAATATACTGTAAATATGAAGATGGAGTTGTCATAAGATAGCATGTAAATCGAATGAGTTGCGAAAGATAGTCATCATACCATCAATAATAAAGAGGAACAAACTTAAACAAAAGAGAGGTGTTGTGCGTCCGAGGAAAAGTTTAAGGAGAACCATAATTTGAAGAGTAACAGGCATTCTGCCTTAAGCTTTTAAATGAAGAAGATTTTCTGTTGCTTTCCTTGCTGATGAAAATGATGCATGTGAAGTAATTCTGAGATGCTTCGAACAGAAGTGAAATTACAAAGATAATAACCTACGCATTTTGTACACTTGTACCGGTTGGTTTGAGATCCCACGATACAGACGAGAAAAGTCGATACACTAGTTATTTGGTGAAGACGTGTCACATGAAATATGAGTACAGAAATGGAAGATATAATAATGGAACCAAGAGGCATTGACATGCTTTGAAGGAAAACTTGAATGAAGAGTTTCGTAAGAACTGTCAATCAGAATTCTTAATTAGATTCATCGTAACGATGTGACAAGGGTTGGCATCTAACGCAGGTATTTCACTGTTCAAGTAATATAGACTGAGAAGACGTTAATATCAAATTTCAAGGAAAAATTTACAGTAATTACATTCAACAGATAGATATGTCCGTGAATCCTTAGACATTTAAGTCGTTACATTAAATAATTCTCTAGGTGGCTAATTTTAAGGGAATAGTTGTTGTTGTTGTTTTCTAATGCCAGGCGTTTGACAATAAAGTCATTTGACCTCTTGCACTCCAATATTTTTCGAAGATATTATCATGGTCAGCCACTGAAGTACAGATTTTGAGGCGTTCCGAATCCATTTCTTGGTTTGAGTTGGACAATGGGCAGTTAGGGGACTGATATATTCCAATTCTATGCAGGTGTTTGGCCAAACAATCATGGCCTGTTGCCAATCTAAATGCAGCTACAGACGAGTTTCGTGGGAAATCGGGAATTAACTGTAGATTTTGATGCAGAGAGTTCCATTTTTCCCCTTGGAATTGTGTTATCAAATTTTGTTTGTTGAAGTCTAAGTATGTAGATTTAATAAATCTTTTCACAGAGTAATACGTAGATTTAGTAACAGGTCTGTAAGTAGCAGTGCTGTCCTTCTTTGCTAAAGCATCCGCATTCTTGTTTCCCAGGATTCCACAATGGGATGGTATCCATTGGAATACAATTCTTTATTGAGTGATATTAATTGAGAGAGCATTTTAGTTATTTCTGCTGTTTGAGATGAAGGTGTGTGTTTAGAGACTATTGATAGAATAGCTGCTTTTGAGTGTGACAATATAACTGCATTCTTAAATTTATTGATGTGGCATAGAAGATTCCTGAGACCTTCACTTATTGCAATGATTTCTCCATCAAAACTTGTTGTTCCATATCCAAGAGGTCTATAAAGTGAGAAGAGACAGCACGTAACACCTGCACCTGCACCTTGTTCTCTGGAATTAAGGGAATAGTAGCTACAAAGAATGAAACAAAAGTCTGCAACCATATAAATATCTTCCATATGCTTGATTTTCGATTTCTAGGATATAGGTGTTACCAGTGTTTGTAAGACCAAATGCTCTACCACTGACACATTCGATTCTAGCCCTCAGCTATCTCAAAAGCCGCCATTTTGAATGTAACTTTGAAATTTTAAATGGAAAGGGGGTCATGTAGGTACTCAAAATTATGTGAAATTTTCTGAAAAAAAAAAAACAATGATGCCACCTGTTTTGAGATGTCTCTAACCGTTTTCAAGTTATTTAAACACAACTGTCATAATGACACAAATATATGTTACTGCATCTACAGATATTTTGTAACATGGTCTCCGGCCCTCTGGTACAGTAGAAGAGGCAAGACCTCTCCTGTAACCTTATCATGTGCCGTGGCTATGCCGTCAATGGGTATGGAGGGGGAAGAGAGGTTTTAGTATGAGATGAACTTCCGTGTCGGTAGATCCGTATCAGAGTGCTGCATTAGAGTTACATCGCTCGCTTGAACTCGGTCGAGTGTCGCACCCTCGAGTGAGATACGATCGGTCGTGATACGCTCGTAATAAATAGAAGCGCAGTACAAGGTCATCTCACCGACTTGTCTTATCTTGTATGGAAGGCGACAGATAAGATACACATATGTTTTGCTCACACGGTAAAAATAAGGCTTTAATTTATGCGTTTATGACAAACGTTTAATGGAACAGTCAATGGAACGTACCAAAACAGGAACTTGGAGTTATAAGTAAAATAGTATAAAAAACTTCGATATACAGTTATTATTGCCAATTAATAATTATTCAATATTTGATTTACCACATATATAATATGATAAGTCCAAACATAGTTTTCCGCCTATATACTGCGACAATGTAGAAACGTTTTACAAAATATTATTGATATAGCAGTAGATTAATAACAATATTAATACAGAGATAACGTCACAGAAAATGTAATAAAATGAATAATCATGCTGCATAACTGTTACAGACGCAAAGATTGATACACTAATTATTAGAGATTATTATTATTATTATTATTATTATTATTATTATATTATTATTACTACTACTAGAAAACTTGATACAGTTCTTGCATTATCGTGATTGTGTTCTCCGTTTATAATAATTACATTTACATCCAATAACATCTATCAGATGTGGCAAAAACAAAATCACTCCTGTGTGGGGAAAAAAAAAATTACCCACAACATTTATATTACATTTTAAAGCAAGTTTTGTAGTTGTACTATGGAGAGGTTAGTTAAACAATGCAAAGTTTTGAAATGATAAACATCTATGATGTTACTACACAGTTCATCACTGTAACAAGAACGAATGTCTAACGCTCGGCTTATACCGTTCGAGGATTTATCGCTCGTGACAGTTTTATCCATCATGCATGTGCGCTACCTATCGGATTAAGCTATGAACTACTTGCCGCTCGAGCGAAGACGTCCGATGCAGACCTCTGATCCGTATAATATTAACCATGAAGCAAAAAACTCTCATTCTGATAGCTCATTCTTTCCCCTCTCGCACAGCTCACATTCCAGGTTTCGCCTCCTCATCTGTACTTAACTATCGTCGCACGTTCTATGCAGTGCAGAATATCCCAGACGACCATCACCACAGACGTAGTACTCGGACTTGTTGACTGGAGGGGAAAGAAGTGGTTTAGGGCATGGCGGAGCACAATCGAAACCAACTTAATTTCATGACGGATGTACACAAAATCTACTTGCACTGAAGTGCTTAGGAATGCTTCATGTTCCGTTCGGTAATTAGCAATACTAATATCAATCACTCTAGTCAAATCCGGGTCCAAATTTAAGTTGAGAGAATGTGAAGTCTATGATCAAATACAGAGAAACTAGAAATATTGTATTGATATCAGACCATATTCTATTCCCTATGTAATATTCAAACCAACATCGTACCCTCCAAGCAGCGTCAAACTCTCACCTTAAGTGTTTTATACGCTCAGGTGTGTGTCATTCATTAAGGTAATATAATAATCTGAATATAACGTTTGTATATACAAAGTGGAAGTCAGGAGAAAGTACTGCAAAAAGTTCTAATACCATATTAATACTTTTCTCAGAAGAAATTATTTTCCCCCACATTAAAAAAAAATGTTTTATTCAATAAGTGCTATACCTACGATTCTGATTTTTATTCATTTAATTAGAGAACATAATAATAATAATAATAATAATAATAATAATAATAATAATAATAGTAATTTATTTGAACGATCATAATAACGGTAGGCCTATACTTTTAGTTCGCACTCCCGATGAAGCAAAAGCTTGTGGCCGGAAGTGGAGTTTACATCGAATAATGAAAAAGTAATATCACAAGTTTAAGCCTACACTAAAATAATTATTTAATTGTTTAATTTATGTAATCAAATATATGTAAGCAAAAGTAAAGTGATGAATATGAAAATAATAATACAAGAAAGAATAATATATGCAATACAATGAAATTATATGAAATATACTGTATGTAAGCAAAAGAAAGTGATGAATATCAAAATAATAATACAAGAAATAATAATACAAGAAATACAATGAAATTATATCAGGTAAAACATAGAAGATTCGGTTAACTACAAAGTACAAATAATAAAATGAAATGAAACATATTAAATAATACAATTGTAAATTAAATGCAAAATATTATGCAATAATATAATGGAGTAATAATTATTATATACATAAATGATACTTTAGTTTTAATTGATTTATTGAATTTTGAAAGATTGAAAGATTCCTAACTTAGAAAAATATTTTTTTTTTTTTTAAATTTCATGTAAAGAAAAAATGAATATATATATATATATATATATATATATATATATAATAGAATACTAATAAATTTTAAAATCAGTTGAAGTGCTTGTTTTTTAAATAATTTATTATTGGAAGTTGCTAATTTTGAATGTTTGAAGTTATTATACAATCTCGAACCGAAATTTGAGGCATGCCTTAGTCCTGCTTCAGAATTGCATTTGGGTTCAAACAAAGGACATGATATAATTTGTCTTCTTGTATTGTAACCATGGTCATGATAATTATTATTATTGTTTTTGTGGTAGTATTTTAATGATAAGAGATGATTTATTCCTTTGTAGTTTTTAAATGAAATGAACGGTTTTCTTTCATATTATACAAAATCGTTATTTTCTGCCATTAGGAAGTTTGGCAACCCTCGTGCAATGACTAAGGGACGGAATACTGCTATTCAGATAGGATGTGTGTGCGCATTCGTAGGTGAGCCGGCGATGAAATTTTCCCAATCTACGCAGACTTTCAGCTTAATATCCTAATTAACCATGGACTTAATTATAAAAAGGGTAATATTTTAAATTCATTTTAATGTATTCTATTTCCACCTTCAATCTGCACAGTTAAATCACTCCCAATCTGCATATTGTGACAAGCAGTAAACTGGAAGTCTGAAATGAGTTAAATTGTGCCGGTACTACTACAAACAATTTATATTAAGGATTGTGTGAACAACACAAATAAATAATTGAAGTATTGATTGTACAAATAAAACTGATTGTAACACCAGGGAATAGGACATAATAGAAAATATTTCGTATGGATTCTGACCGGTAGAACGATTACACGGCTAAATCACAAAACACTCAACTGGCTTTGATGTAGCAGATGGACAGAACTATTATTTACACAAAGTGTGTGTTCAGGATGCGTCCAGTAGACAACATACTACATGAAAGGACACGTCATTCAAGTGCAGTTTTCTGTAAATGTAAACGTAGTGATGACAAACACACAGATGAAAGCTGTTTATTATTTATGTCATAATTACATCATACGTTGCAAGTTTATTTGTCACGAATATTTGAACAGAAGTACAAATGTGTATATTGTAAGAAATTATGTATAATTTTTTTTGTTTTTAATATATAATAATAATAATAATAATAATAATAATAATAATAATACAGAATAATACATCAGACCACAGAATAAAAATTTAAATTTAAATTGCTAACTGTCTCCCATTGGAGGTAGCCCAGAAGGACTCAGTATACTCTCCTACATGAATTTTTTACAATATTAAATGTTTACATAAATTTGTTCACAGAAAATTGAAATAAACATATATGAATTATAAAGTGAAGAAAAAGAAATTAAACAAAGTGAATATGATGACTCAGAACTTGGCAAGAGCGTTTCAAAACTGAAGTTATGATGTCAGTAGTAAGTGTCAGTGGTAGTTCAAAAGTCTTCCTGAAGCTTTCAGAGAACTTGGGAATCACACCACGAGCTCCAAGAAGAAGACCAATCACCTCAATGTTTTCAAGCTGGTATTTTGATTTGAAATAATCAAATGTTGGTAGATAAATGTTGATGTTCTCTTGATTGACATCCTCCGGCTGGCTACTCCCCGTTTCAATCCTTATGGTAGGATCAATTATATAACCTTTCTTGGTAGTTTGGGAATACGCTATGATGCCAATACGTCTAGAGGAGCCATTAGTGGCAAGGCAAAAGACTTTCTCTTCTACTGTCCAAGACTTTTTTTTCAAAGCAGTTGCAATTAAGGAATGAACATGATGATGTCTGGCATTTCGGAGGAGTAAACCTCTGTTAATAATAATAATAATAATAATAATAATAATAATAATAATAATAATAATAATAATAATTCTTTATTTATACTGGCAGAGTTAAGGCCATAGGGCCTTCTCTTACACTTTACCAGGTCACAAAATATACAAGCAGTTAAAATTTAACAAAAAATTAAAGAACAGAACATTGATCTTGGACGTGGGCAAGGGTTTCAGTCTCCGGGCATCCATGTCTGCACCGGGATCCATCCAAAGAGCGACCAGGTACTCCTCTAACTGCTGCTAAATTGGCAATCATTTTAAGGCAGGTTATCCATTCAGATGTAGAAAGTCTAGACTTATTAAAAATCCAGGCATTGGCTTTAAGTACTTGGCAACAGAAATAGAAATGAAATAATACATCAATATAAAAAAGATGATACAATAATATTAATAAAATTTGAGGACCCAATGAGCAGCGCTCGTGTTCGGTCGCAGTTCAACTATACTGAGGGTCCAAAAAATGTACTCACTCTTTGATAATCAATATCTTGGGGACAAAATGACATGTAGTTATAATTCTTGCGCGGAGAGAGAGATATTCTATGTGTTCGAAGTGGTCAACATCAATTGCTAAACAGCGTCGATGCCGCCGACCTACTTGGCGAAGTACGGCTGTCAGTGTGTCCGGTGTGATGGGTGCGCACGACGCTTTGATAGATTCTCGTGGCGCGTTTAGTGTAGCTGGCGTTTGTCTATAAACTTCATTCTTCAAGGTTCCCCATAGGTAGAAGTCGAGAGGTGTTAGGTCTGGAGACCGTGATGGGTACTCAATAACACCTCTTCGACCGATTCATCGTCCAGATAGAATGTCATCCAAGTACACCCTGACATCTCAGTGGTCGTGACGTGGAGCACCATCTTGTTGTAGATAAAATCTCTCATCTCTAAACACCTCTTGAAGGCAGGAAAAATCGATGTCTGAAGCATGTAGAGATACACCTGACCATTTACGGTACCTTTAAAGAAGTAAGGACCAATCTGTCGGCTTCAAATTTATCCCGAATACGAGCAATATTGTTCGACGTTTTGGTGGTTGAGTTTCAAACTCATTCTGCCATTGTCGTCGTACCACTTATACTTCCAGTGCTGCTTCAATACAGTCTTGCGCTGCTCAAACCTCAACCTTTCAGCCATTGTTGCTGCTGTCTGCTCCCAGCGAGCGTGACTCATGTGATCTTCGTTAGCTGTTGAGAAACCGTTACACTACACTACCGCACAAGAATTGTAACCATATGTCGTTTTATTCCCAATATATTGATTATTATCAAAGTGTGAGTACTTTTTTTTAACCTCTCTGTATTATTAATAGACTACATGAGGAATACTGTATATAAATAAAATATTTTTTTTTTGTAGATAAGTTTGGTTGGCTCAATTTTTGACGGCCACATCCGGGACACATATATAAAGAACAAATATTCAAAAGGGACTTTGTCCTTCAAATAGAAATGTTTCGTATGTACAAAAAACGCAATTTATTATCTTCGCAATGTTACAATATTGTGTACTGACTACTTAATTCAGAATAATAATAATATGCAGAATGTAGTAAAACTAAGTACTCAAATCAAATTCAATTTTCATTGTAGAAATTTAACATACATTTTGGGCAGAATTGCTTTTGATTAAACAGATTGGTCATTGTTGATATTGTTTGTTACAATGCTGGACATACTAGTACTTTTTCATTGGGGAAAGACGTCAAAAGAGTATTGCAGTCATTTTATGAAGTAGTTTTGAAACCAACTTGACCTAAGTCAAAGAAGACTTACAAAAAGGGGGGGGGAACAAAATTTCAATTCAAGAAAACAAACTATACTGGCCAAATGTTCCTTCGTAGGGCTCATTTTAAACGTTATAACCACAATCGTGATCCAAACATCACACATTGGACTTCCCTTTTCATTTGGGAAATTAGAAATAGGATCGAGGAAGAGTTTTTATACCATTGCAGATCTGTCTCGTTGTGCCAATTCTCACCAAAGCGTGTGACTGGTACCATTCTCAATTGAGGACTTCACCCGAATAACGGCGTATACGCTTATACGCCCGTTTTCCGACGATCAAGGGATTAGATAGTTGAATGCGTATAGTACACTGTAGTAAATTTTCGTAAGTCTTGCTTCAACACGTAACACAGGACACAATGTTACATGTTCACGTTGAACAAGTGAACGCGCCTACTACAGCGGCAGTCACATGCTGTTGCAAGCCGTACTGTAGTAGGCTAATATTCGATGTTCAGGCCTGCTTCAGGTTGTCAGTTGCAGCAGTGAATCATGACCGAAAATATAGGAGAAAAGAAGCTTGTGAAGAAAACTAAATGGAAAACCGAAGAAAGGAAAATGAATAGAAACAGTGGGAAGTCATACACAACTTGTATAGGCCAGGAAATGGAAAAGAAGTCATTTACACCGGTAAGAAGATGATGTATGAAAATTTGTACACATGAAATTTCAAAGGACGATCAACTCTCTATTTTTAAACGCTCTGCGACATGGGTTCGAAATTAAAACAATATAATTTTATTATTTCTTGCCTTGAAAGAGTGAATCTAAAAGCTAAGAAACTTCAGTCATTCAAGAAAAGGGATAATGTGTGGAAATATAGTGTTTTCTGTAATGGGGGTAAAAAAATTGATGTGTGTCGAAACTTTCTATTGAGTCTATTGCAAATTTCAGAGAAACGATTAACAACGGTTCAGAATAAACTGGTTCCAGGTGACATCCTCAATGATAAAAGCGGGTACACACTTAAATCGTCCTCATACAGTCATGATGCAAAAGTATTAACGAGTGCAATACACTACATCAGGGGTATTTTCAGCTTGCACCTCATAATCTGCATCATTTGTTTCCTTCAACATTTGGAAGGCGGGAATGGAAGTGTCGCAGCTGAAACTTTTGAGTCCAACACAAATGAACCCAGTGCCTTTGAAACCCTCCAAGGCGAAGGACTTGGGAGACCTCTTACAGTTTTTAGATGAAGATGGCCAAAGTTGGTTGAACTCAATGCTGAATAAAGCCAGGACATCATCACACAATGTTGAAGATGACTCTAGCAACAATAGTGATGATGTATAAAGAAGAAAAAGACATAAGAACAAGAAAACCATAAACTAAAAATGTAATGTTATTTTGTAGGCCTACTTGTGTAATTACTAAATAATTTTATTTAATATGTTATGGTAAATGTATATTTTATTTTGTTGAATTTATTTTATTTTAATATTTTTCAGACAAAATTATTAATAAAGTACAAGATATTCCCATATATAATTAATTTTCATGTGAAATTAGACACCTAGAACATCAGAATAATTAAAAACAGTGCTGAAACATATTGTCGCCGGAAAAAGGGCGTATACTGAGTTCCATATTATATTTATTTACTAATAGCAGAACATACTATTTGCTGTTATGTTTCAATAATTTTGCTTTAAATATCGTCGGAAGTATTTAACAGTAATGAACAAATTTTTCGACACAACTATGATGAACCTGACAACTTATAAATATTGAAATTAGTTTATATCAGAACTACATTTTGCTGTATACGCCCTTATTCGGGTGATGTCCTCAATTGTATAAAAATATTACAGAGCAAAATTATGCAAAACAAAATTTTTTTTGTATGTAAAGGTGTACATATACTTTAAGAAAGAAGAAGAACGATGCCACAGTTCATTTACAAAAACCAAAGCTGCGAAAAGAGCACCGCGAACACGTTGAAGAAAATAGTTTCTCTACGTAGGCCTACAGCAAAACTTTCCATGCGGAAAAACTGTGCTCAAAACAGGAGAACAAATTGAGTACAATCGGTTAATTTATTCGCGATCTTATTCGGAAAATAGTGTATGAATATATGCAAATCTAAACGCCCTGACTACAGAAAAATTCTTAGAGCTCTCCGCAGCGAAATAATGGATACTGAATATGAGGTCCAATACCACAGAACCACTGAACCCACGTTGAGCGCGGTACTCTGTCGCAGCTATGGTTTTGTAAAGTGGGTCATGACATTGTCCTCCTCCCTCCTTAAAATGCAGTGGTCGTTTTCCACGGTCTGTCGGCCATGTTTAAATAGAAGAGCGCATTTTTTCACAGTCGAAAAGGAAGTTATTTCCATTATATCTTTTTAATGTCTTCTTTAATTTGTATTTTACTCGTCCACTTTTTACGAAATATTGATCACGGCATGATGTTCAATTTACCCTATTTTAGATCATTTGCTTACCGTACTAATATATAAATTATACTACACAAAATGTATTCAGCAGATGATTATAATTTTTCGCGCATGATCTAACCAAAGACGAACACTAAAATTGTGATATTTTTTATGCGATTACTATGCCATTTATATGTGAAGCCGCGGATTTTTCGAACTGCTCTCGTATTGTTATGAAACTTTTATCTCCCCCAGAACATTCCTGATATAGTTTCTGACGTGAATACATCTATAATCGGTCCCATCCCAGAAAGTCGATCGACACACTTCCAGACCAGATTATTGTCGCGCCTATAATTTCTAAACTATAGAACATATTCCAATGAAGTAAATGGTCATCAACAGACGAAGGATCAATGTATTCAATATGACATTGAATTGGATCGGGTGACGTCATCTAGCGAGACGCGGTAGGAGGGAATTTCAGGCACGAGTTGGTGGGTAGCGTGGCAACTGAGGCAGTGTTACTCGAGAGTGCAACGCGATAGAACGTTCGTTGTGGTGTCAAATGATTCGTAACGAACCAGGCTACAAATAGAATTCAGCAACAGCCAGGAATCAATCAAGTTAAATTGGAAAAATTCGCGAGTGAAATTGAATGAAGAGAAAAAATTCACAATGTCGAGACATATGTAGCGCAAATGGGAGTGGGCGTATAAGGGACGGGTAGAAAACGGAGTATGATGATTCCTATAGCAACCGACTTGTTTGCTCTCAATGCATACAAAATGGCTACTCCCAGGAATCTCAGCACAGCGAAGATATGCAGGGTTTTCAGGGTAGTATCTGGAAATAAGAGATGTTGATTGTCACTGTTGATATTTACCTTAACAGCAATTCTATCAGTGACGTATTCACGCAATACACTTGCGTCTGTCTCTCCGATATAGCCTAATCCGATTTTTCATGCTGAGACTGCAGATAATTTGAAAACATAAAAAAGAGGGAGTTTGGATCCACTTTTTTAGCATTTCAAGAGAGAGGTAAATAAAATCTGATGTGCTTTTGTGATTTATTTACACAAATGGAAATTGACGGAAAAAGCCCTCGTTTAAATGATTTCTTCTTAACTTTAAATTTCCACTTCTATTGATTCCTTATAAAAACTTACTTTAAAATTCGTAAACAATTCATTCCTGCATAAAATTGAAATGTCTTCTTTTTTTTCAGAAGTGACGTGTATAAAAATTTAATAAGAGCTGGAGTTATGACTTCATGGCTTTATACAATACAATAGAACGAACTCGAATGAAACATCGTACTTAACATTGTACTTACTTCATTTTACAAGACAATGCTTTCTGCTAACATTTACGCTCTACTGAACTTCTTGGCCGAACTTTACAATACCCATTCATGCGTACATCTCTTTGATACCTTCATTTATATCCACTCTTTGATGTTTTTCTTTGCTAGACCTTTTTTATCTTACTTCATTTAAGAAATTCAATAACTTTGCTGGACAAGAACGAAGAATAAATTTGACTGTTTCTTGTCAAAAGATTTCACTACATAGTCGCATTTTCAATGCTGAGGACTTTCTTTAGGTTTTCAGGAAACTTATAAAATGTCTTGTGTGGAAGAAATACACAACTACCGCGGAAATTTGCAGGACTTTTTGAAGTAAATTAGAAATTAATTTGATGCTCGTGTAATTATAAACTGTTATATTTTTATGTGGTATTTCATTCGTCTACAAAGATTGTAAACAATATTTATTACGTAATGAAAAGAAAATATATTAGAGACTTTCAGGAATATAAAAATTAAATTTGGATACATATTCCATCAAACTTTTAACGCAAAATAAAGTTTAAAGTGAAAGGATGCTAAATGTTTTGGGTTAAGAGTTGTTTACGTCATACAAAAATGGTCCTCATATAGGCCTACTACCAAAATGTCATGTTTTCTTAGCATAAAAAAAGTTATTGGACAGAGAGTCGCTTATTTTCTAATATATATTGTAAATGAACTCTATCTATATATAGACTTATTTGACACTAATTAACATTTATAAATATTGAGTACATATAACGTTCTCAGATATTATTTTTATCTTTTCAAAATTAGGATTGGCTATAGGGCTATTGTAGATAAGAATGTGACTTATCTCGCTTCTATGGTTATTGTTCTCATAATTTAAATATTTGATATGGTTCACAGAAGAATCTGTCATTTATAATGGTGATTTAAACATTAGAAGAGCTTAAAAATGTGCATTTATAATGGCAGGGGTAGATTAAGGATTGACTTAGCTGTAGAAAAAAAATAGATACTGATTACTCAAAAGAAAGTTTATACTTCAGTCAATATTGGAAGTAGACTGTGGATTCTAGGCTATTCAGAATCTCAGAATGTTGCTTCAATTCATATTGACTAATTTTAAATTTAATTTTAATTAGTTTCACTGATTTTAAATAGCACCACAGTCTAGTATACGAGGCGTTCAGAGTTAAAGTGGATCAAGTCCATGAGACGTAGTTATGAGATACTAGGATTTAAAGTTAACTTGCTCTAGTGGATTATCTAATTTCACTAGAAATAATTTTATTGCTCCATTCTCAAATTCTAGATTTATAAAATATAAACAATTGTGATGTTAATTGATGCAACTCTTGGTGACTTGATCCACTATGGCTCAGAACATCGTGAACAAATAATCTGAGCCAAAAGTGACTACCAGCGAATGCTTGGAATTAAGATTTGATCTATTACTGCTCGGAAAAAACTCAACCTCAGATAATCAGAAAATAAATTAAACTCGATTTATGAATATTTGTGACTTGATCCACTTTAGCTTTGAACGCCTCATATACAGTCAAGAAGCTTGAGTTGATGAGGGTACTGAGAACAATAGACTGTGCATCGAAAACTAATAAATCAATTAATGGCAGATTTTATGGCAAATACGTCATCCCATAAACAAGACGTCCTATGTTTTAAATTCAAGACACATTGAGGAAATGGTGTGGAATTAGGGGAGAGTCGGGTAGTATCGGACATCGGGTAGTATCGGACAGTGCGATTCTTTCATCTACCACCATATGATAGTACCTGAATGACATAGTTACGTTTCTCTATGCGACATCACAGAAACGTAACCATGTCAATCAGGTACTATCATTGTGTGGTAGATGAAAGAAAGTCACTGTCCGATATTACCCGATGTCCGATACTAACCGACTCTCCCCTACCATGCATATAGAGAAAACGGTGATGTTGGCAGATATCTTAGAGGCATTAGTTATCGGTTGAAACTGTATGCAGAAGAATTCCTTATGATGAAAACGATAATGAAGCAAATTAATGGTATTTTAGACAGTAATTGAAAAAACATATGTTACAATTACAGTTCTTACGTAATATTAAAATTCTAAAATAATGTAAGTACATCTGGTTGACTGTATTATTTTCATCATAGTAAAAGCAGACTGATGATTTTTTTAAATTCGTTATAATTTCTGATTTGTGGATCTTTTAAATCAGGGCCGGGCATGAGAGCGGCTCAGTCTAGTCGGCCAGAGCTGCTCTCGCTCCGCAAGGCACTTCAATTCTAAGCCAGAGCAGAACGCTCACGCAGTGGCGGACTCGCATTACAGCTACCTTCCCTGCATTAATGTAACAAGAGCCACGGTTGTTCTAGTCATTCAGTCTGTCAGTACATAATAGTTTATAAGGATATTACATCAATCCATTGTAAATTACAGAATTTATAACACTCTTATTAATTTAATGAAATAAACTTCGCTCTATGCACACACACAAATCATTAGGCTTATTTACATAACCCATACGCACATACTGCAATCTCCTCACCACGGTTCTACGAGACAGGCGTATGGCTTCCACTTCCCCTACTTGCTGTGGACAGAGTTCATCTGCCAATATAATTAAACATCGCTTGATGAATTCACCTTCGTTGAATGTTTTCAATTCCTTTGCAATTTCGTGGCAAATTTTGTAGCTAATTCTCATGGCCGATTCACTAAGTGCATTATTGTCATCCTGCTAATATATAATATAATATAATATAATATAATATAATATAATATAATATAATATAATATAATATAATATAATATAATATAATATAATATAAAATGATATAAAATATAATATAATAAATATAATACAATATAATATAATATAATATAATAAATATAATATAACATAATATAATATAATATAATATAATATAATATAATATAATGTTATATTATATTATATTATATTATATTATATTATATTATATTATATAAAATAATGCGATGCGATATGATATGATATGATATGATATGATATGATATGATATGATATGATATGATATGATATGATATGATATGATATGATATGATATGACCATAAATTAATGCAACTTAAAGAAAATATTTCTCAGGTACATTATGTTAGAGTATATATTCGATATTTATATTGCATTATAAGTTATTATAGTACATTTAGTAAAATATAATTTTAAATTATACAAATATTATGAAATATCATAGTATAGTATATATTATAGTTCATGATATATAATATGATTTAGGCTATGATATATCATGAACTGTAATATACTATACTATGATATATCATAATACTTGTATAATTTAAAATTATATATTACTAAATGTATAATAACCTATAATGCAATGCAAATATCAAATAGATACTCTAATATAATGTACCTGAGAAATATTTTCTTTAAGTTGTATTAATTTATGGCGTTCATTACCAACATATTTGTCATATTCAGTAGCATGTTGTAAAGAATAATGTCGTTGGTTATTGAACTTCTTAATCAGTTGGAGTGTTTTATGCCAAATTAAACACTTTGCTAATCCACTGCTCTCTACCAAAAATAACTCCTCCTCCCATGATACATTAAAAGCATTGGGAGTAGCTGGACGCTTTAGTGTATGAGCGGAAGCTCCGTCTTCAAAGTTCGCCTTCATACTGCAGAGTCACCACAGCACCGACACTGAATGACGTACAGTATGCTTATGGTCACATCGCTCGTGAGACCAGCTCTTTAAAGCACACAGCGCTCATTTCTCAGAATCACGTAATGTGCCCAGCCCTGTTTTAAATTATGGACACACCATCTATGGACACAACTATAAATGTACCTGTAATGTAGTGGACTTTAAATAATTGGACCTATAAATTAATGGACTTTAATGTAAAGAACAGAAGAAACTGGACATTTGGACTGTGGACGTAAAAAATGGACATTTTTGTTTGTGGACATATCATCCTTGTATCACAATCATATTATATATTAACATTTAAATCCGATGAATTTTCACATAGAAATGGAATCACTTGAACGACGGAAGAGAACTAGATATTTCAATCAGTCATTTAAGAAAGAGCTCAATGACAAACAAGTAAAATTTTCAGTAGACCTAAAAAAACATTTTTTTTCTCTTACATTGTATTACTTTTAATTTATTTTTAGTCTAAATTATTGTACTAGAAAGGTTTGATATTTTTGATGCGTAAGCTTTTGTAGTCGTTAATTAAATGCCGCTAATTATAAGATGAAAGTCATGGAGTTGAGGCCTTTCAAAATTGACTGCACTGAAATTTAACATGATGGATACGGTTGAGTTTATTATATAATTTCTTTTGTAGGAATTACAAAGTTATTAAACAAAAATACATCAAAATTAGTTCAAAACATTAAGCAAAATAATATGTATCACTGAATTAACTTCAGTCTCACTTCAGTGAGTTCACTCATATCAGGACTGCAAGTAGGCCAAGCTAAAATTTCTTCATAGAAGCCTTTGTGCTCTTGTGGGATATAACAGATACGTCTCTTCAAATCTGCAATCTTTTTAAAATGTATAGGCACGTTGCTGTCATAAGCTTTATGCGTTGGAAGTTGAACCACTCGTGATGGAGCCAAAGTCCCTGTCACAAGCATTAAATGAGTGCCGTCTAAGAGGGAAGAAATGAGTTGTTTTATTAAACTTTTGAGTTTCAACTAATGCAGCACACATTCTAACCATAGCTTGGTTCTTATTTTGTCCAACACATCCATCAGAGTACAAATTAAGTTCAGTAACACTTTTCGGCACGGCAGAGGTCTGCATCGGAGGTTTTCGCTCGAGCGCCAAGTAGTTCATAGCATAATCCGGTAGGTAGCGCACATGCATGACGGGTAAAATTGTCACGAGCGATAAATCCTCGAACGGTATAAGCCGAGCGTTAGACATTCGATGAACTGTGTAGTAACATCATAGATGTTTATCATTTCAAAACTTTGCAGTGTTTAACTAACCTCTCCATAGTACAACTGCAAAACTTGCTTTAAAATGTAATATAAATATTGTAGGTAAATGTTCCCCCCCCCCACACAGGAGTGATTTTGTTTTTGCCACATCTGATAGATGTTATTGGATGTAAATGTAATTATTATAAACGGAGAACACAATCACGATAATGCAAGAATTATATCAATTTTTCTAGGAATAATAATAATAATAATAATAATAATAATAATAATAATAATAATCTCTAATAATTAGTGTATCAATCTTTGCGACTGTAATAGTTGTGCAGCATGATTATTCGTTTTATTATATTTTCTGTGACGTTATCTCTGTACTAATATTGTTATTCATTTACTGCTATATCAATAATATTTTGTAAAACGTTTCTACATTGTCGCAGTATATAGGCGGAACACTATGTATGGACCTATCATATTATATATGTGGTAAATCAAATACTGAATAATTATTGATTAGCAATAATAACTGTATGTCGAAGTTTTTCATACTATTTTATTTATAACTTCATGTTACTGTTTTGGTACGTTCCATTGACTGTTCCATTAAACGTTTGTCATAAACGCAGAAAATAAAGCCTTATTTTTACCGTGTGAGCAAAACATATGTGTATCTTATCTGTCGCCTTCCATACAAGATAAGACATGTCGGTGAGATGACCGATCGTATCTCACTCGAGGGTGCGACACTCGACCGAGTTCAAGCGAGCGATTTAACTCCAATGCAGCACTCCGTCGGCACGTGATTTTTAATATAGTCCAAAATAAATGAACACACATCATTTCCTCTTTCTTTGCTAATCCTTAGTGATAAACATACATGGCACAGTGGCCAGTTGCAATATTGTGAATGCTGAATATATTAACCCAAAGTTGTCTAAGGTAAAATACATCTTGCACAGGGATGCGTGGAAGAGCCAAATTTTGCATGAAATCAAAGCACAGTGATAAGACACCTACTTTCCAGGCACCTTTCGGTTCTCCGTTTCATGCGTGTTAAGAACTTGTGGGCTCTACGTTTATGAATCATGAGCTCCGCTGCTACTACTTTTCGAGCACGATCATTTAAAGTAGGGCTTCTAATTTTAACGAGAAGCTCTTCACAAGTTACGCAGGTGTCAATTTGTGGCCTGTTAAAATTATCATGAAAATAATTTAGGTAGTACTTGTATTTAACAGTAGTATCGAGATATTTCTCTTCAAACATTTCATACATTTTCCTGGCACTGATTCGAGGGTCGTTCTTTGCCTGAAGAAACACACTTCTGTAACTGTCTCCATTTTGCATTGCATTGCTTGAACATAATCTCTGTTTATTTAATCCATTACTGTCAGATAACTTTTTAACTTTGCTTTAGAATATGCCATTAGGAAAGTTCAGGATAACAGGCAGGGTTTGGAATTGAGCGGGTTACATCAGCTTCTTGTCTATGCGGATGACGTGAATATGTTAGGAGAAAATCCACAAACGATTAGGGAAAACACGGAAATTTTACCTGAAGCAAGTAAAGCGATCGGTTTGGAAGTAAATCCCGAAAAGACAAAGTATATGATTATGTCTCGTGACCAGAATATTGTACGAAATGGAAATATAAACATTGGAGATTTATCCTTCGAAGGGGTGGAAAAATTCAAATATCTGGGAGTAACAGTAACAAATATAAATGACACTCGGGAGGAAATTAAACACAGAATAAATATGGGAAATGTGTGTTATTATTCGGTCGAGAAGCTTTTATCATCTAGTCTGCTGTCAAAAAATCTGAAAGTTAGAATTTATAAAACAGTTATATTACCGGTTCTTCTATATGGCTGTGAAACTTGGACTCTCACTCTGAGAGAGGAACATAGGTTAAGGGTGTTTGAGAATAAGGTGCTTAGGAAAATATTTGGGGCTAAGAGGGATGAAGTTACTGGAGAATGGAGAAAGTTGCACAACGCAGAACTGCACGCATTGTATTCTTCACCTGACATAATTAGGAACATTAAATCCAGACGTTTGAAATGGGCAGGGCATGTAGCACGTATGGGCGAATCCGGAAATGCATATAGAGTGTTAATTGGAAGACCGGAGGGAAAAAGACCTTTGGGGAGGCCGAGACGTAGATGGAAGGATAATATTAAAATGGATTTGAGGGAGGTGGGATTTGATGATAGAGACTGGATTAATCTTGCACAGGATAGGGACCGATGGCTGGCTTATGTGAGGGCGGCAATGAACCTTCGGGTTCCTTAAAAGCCATTTGTAAGTAAGTAAGTACTGTCAGATAAAATAAGTTCCTAAATGCTGACACAAAATGTCAAGTGAGATCAGTTTAGAAAGGTCTCCACTCCAGGAATTAGTAGTAGTAGTAGTAGTAGTAGTAGTAGTAGTAGTAGAAGTAGTAGTAGTAGTAGTAGTAGTAGTGGTAGTAGTAGTAGTAGTAGTAGTAGTAGTAGTAGTAGTAGTAGTAGTAGTAGTAGTAGTAGTAGTAGTACTGGGTGTTCCTTTCAAAGTGTGTCATGACGTCACTGTTGACGAGTCAGCGATTTAAAGCGAGTTTCAGCTTTTGTGTCAGAGAAGTTGCCTATTAATCAAGGCGTTCAATCTGAACTTGAGAACGTGTACGGTATAACTTGAACGTCGTAGCAACAGATGGCGGTCTGTACTGTCTGTGTGCTACCACAACCTCTTTCGGACTGTGTTTTGCGCGGAAAAGTCGTACGCAGGGTATTTGTTATCACAACAGAAATCAAATGCTCCGTGTCCATGTTGACCGTCGAAGTTAATGTCAACAAATACGTAAGTAATCGTCTTAACCCTCTCCCCACATCCCAACAGTAAGAACAAACTCACCTCAGTACATGTTTCGAAACAGTTCACATTCCTGCAACTACCAGCGTTACCGTACGTATCGGTAAGTACTCTTCTGAATGAACGCCGTACTTGCTAGGCAACTTCTCTGGCAGATGCACCTCTGGGGAAGTGTAGGAAGATTGAATTCTCTAGGCTCATCGACTAGCCAAGTGACGGCATACAGCGAGCCATGAGACACTTTGAACTGAACATCCAGTAGTAGTAGTAGTAGTAGTAATAGTAGTTTTATTTTGCCTGGCAGAGTTAAGGCCATAAGGTCTTCTCTTCCACTCAACCATGTTTCAATAATACACATGAAATACAAAGTTAAGTGATAGATTACAAAACAACACAAAAGAAGATACCTTAGAAATTACACAAAATATAGTAGAAAATTACAAACATTCAAGATCAGTTACATAATATAAGGAGAATATAGAATAAAGTAGAAAATTACATATAATCAAAATCAGTAGGAAAACAAAATCGTACTGTATGGCATACATATACAAATGATTAACGGGGGGGGGGGGAAGAAGAGAGAGGAGAAATAAATAACAACTAGGTCATTAAGACTATTTAGAGACTTCCACAAGAGTCTAGTTCTGTTCAATAAAATAATTTCTAAGTAGAGTGTACTTAAAATATTTTAGACTCCGACTGCTCCTAATTTCCTGTGACAAGGAATTGAGCCATTTAAAAAATGAACGATATACGGGACAGCTTGATTTTCCAATACTATATTGCTGAATTGAGCCCATTTCATACTGAATAGATGGGTCTACCGTCTAGGAACAAACAGACGTAGAAAACTCAATTGTGGAAAAAAGTAGAATTGAGGCCTTTCTTAAATGACTGATTCATTTATGGTGAGTTTTCTATTGACATGAGAAACCAACGACAGATAAATTGAACAGGTGGATTCCAAAGTGTCCTAAATCCTTATTTTGAGATTTTAACTTGCTTTATTCACGTTTTAATTTATCGTTTTCAAGCCTATATATAACTGTGGTAAGTTTATTTAACAGACTCTCCTAAGTCTTGACTTAGTGTATGTTTTTCAAAGGGATCTAAGGGCGTCAAATTATTTTATCAGTTTTTGCCATTTTTCTCAAAATCTGTCATTTGGACTTAGGCCAGTTTGAAATCCAACTCTTCAGTTTTATTGTATTGTATTTATCAACATTCCATGATATTCATACATTGCTTCACAGCTAGAATATGGAACAAGTCAAAAAAACTTAATACTATTATAAAGCCTTAATTTATAGTCACTGTCTAGATGAAATATACACAGAAGAGGTTTACAATATAGTATACTAGTACAGGGACATCATTTTATTTTTACTAACATTTTTAATATTAACTTGCCTATACCTCTGGATCAACGATGTTTGCTACCCCGTTCCACGACTGGAGTTCGATGATACCGGCATAATATACAAACAAATCACTTTACTAGGTATAGGAGGGAAGAAAAGTAGTTCATCCATTTACGTAAACTAGGAAATATCGCGATTTTGAGTTTGATCATTTTCATTAGGTTTTTCTTTAATCAAAATACAGTACAGTATTAACAATGAGTGTTTTTACTCACGAACTGAGCTGTCCATGTGGACGTATTCATTATGCAGTGTATATTATACTGTCTACAGCAGATTAGCGTACAATATAGAGAATGAAGTTAAATTGAAAAATAATCATAATATGGATATTTAAACACATTTTTGAAAATGGTGGCCGTTCATTTCGATACAGGCTTTAGTTCTAATGTGGACATTATCGCACTATAGACTATTGTACCTAATCCCAATTACTAGTTTCGTCCTTCGTACTAGTAACTCATGTTGAAATAATTCTGTACCTACTCTATAAAAGAGTACCTTACGTACTGTAAATTCAGTCTTCACTTCTGCCCGACCCGCACAGATAAAATTACTGAGACATACTATCTACTGTCCGTCCAAGTGGTTATGTCGTAGGGTCGTAAAAGGGAGGAAATCACGTGACAGTTAATTACTTAACAAGGCCCTTTTATTTAAGTTATTTTAAACAGTTGTATAATATTACGTAGACGTCCAATTCCTAACAGAGATTAATGTTTTCAGAAGAGAGCTAAGACAGCCCAGCCACTAGCTGGCGAATAAAACTGGTAGGGGAAACCGGGATACGACGTAGGCAAATGGACGACAGTACCTATGGGAAAATGATTCAATATTGAAAGCTCATTCGTCACTAGAAAACGCGAACATATTTTTGGAACGTACTGTTTACTATGACCGTAAGGCTACTATGACTGTATATGCAGTCTTGGTTCTGTGTAGAGGACGGTTAAACTTCATTAGTAGAGTGGGAGTGAAGTACATTCAAAAACTCAGGTACAATAAAAATTGAAGTAAAAATAAAATGATGTCCCTGTACAACACAAAGTTTTAGTATCAATTTCATGAAGTGTTATTGAATGTCATGAATTCACCTACAGAATAGAAGGCGTGAGAAATTAGGTACTTCTTTAATTTGGCCCTAAATAATCTTATGTTTTGAGTTTCATTTTTTATATCGATAGGGAGGCTATTAAAACTTTTTACTGCCATATAACGCACTCCTTTTTGATAGCATGATAGACTTGCCGATGGAGTATGAAAATAATTTTTTGGCGTGTATTTATGCTATGAACTGTTGAATTAGTTACAAAGTTTTCACAATTACATAAGAGGAAGACTATTAATGAAAAGATATACTGACAAGCCATGGGCATTAGCCTATTTGTAGGTTTTTGAAAATAGTCCTGCAAGATTCCCTAGCTTTGGCACCTACTATTATTCTAATTACTCTTTTTTGTAATAGGAATATACTGTTACTATCTGTATATTATATTATTCCAAAACTCATTACCGAGTATGCAAAGTATATTGTTTTGAAGGTATTGATATTTACTATCTTTTGCATAGATCTAATAGCAAAACATGCTATGGTGCTTGATGACGTCTCTTTCAGAGAGGATGTTCAGTGTTGCCAATTCAGCGGTTTTCCCGCTAAATCTAGCTTTTTTGGATAACCGTCTCGCGGGTAAAATTATATTATCCCGCTTGCGGGAATACTAGCGGTTTTTAAGCTTTAAAGTTTCTGAAATGAAATTCATATTAGCATTAAAAGCGGCCTTCATAATTATATTTAATTCGTTCAGTGTGTGTTTTGTGAAATAATGGATGTGTCAATGTAGTGATAATTCCATATTATATGTTACAGTTAAAACCCGAAATCCTCAAAACCAGTTTCAACTAGTAAAAACTAGTTTAAGCAAATAAAGATAGAAAGTGAGTTTTCGTATGACCTAGAGTCAATGTCAGATTAGGTTTGGTTTGGTTTGTTTAGGTTTTTGTTTGGTAAACTGGTTTTATTGGATTTTGGGTTTTAACGGTAACATATATAATGCAATAAGAATTTAAATATCTTGTGTCTGTGATAAAAGTGTTTAAAATTTCTTTATAGCGCCACATTGGGAATTATAAAAATGTGCAATATTCATTACATTGGAGGGCGGATGTAGTTACATTGGCGGGTGGATGCTCTATCTTGACCATTATTATTATTATTATTATTATTATTATTATTATTATTATTATTATTATTATTATTGTCATTATTATTATTATTATTATTATTATTATTATTATTATTATTATTATTATTGAATAATAAGTATACATTAAAATCTAGAGATATTTGTTAGAAAATCGCTGGTTTTCGAAAGCTATCTAGCGGTATTATACGAACAATTGTTGGCAACACTGAGGATATTATTTACACATCGTGAATGTGCGACACAAAATCTTAGGCGTTACTTTCCTACCAAATAACCAATGCTGGGGTATTGCACAGTCCTTAGACTACAACATTGCTTTCTACCGAATCTGAACACGCGAACCTCAAATCTGATGATGTGAAGCGTGGTGACCAAACGACCGGGAACCACGGGTGTGCAATAGTTTTACGTGGCGTATGGTTTCTGTCGATTGACTGTGGAATTGCATTGCGGCTATCACCAAGTTTAGCGTTGCTACGACAACGGCAATGTGGGCGGAGAGGGGAGCTGACGGACCGTGAAGAAGCTTTATCCGATATCGCATCGAATTTGTTTGAGAACAAAGCACACCATCTGCCCGTGACTACCACTTGATTGGCCGATGTTCAATTTAGTGACTCATCAGGTGAACGTGCACACACGAGATAAGCCAAGGGGTCATTGCGCGATATGTTGTTGGCCAACCTGCTTCGTCCTTGAAGAAGTGTGCTCTAGTGCGTGTTACATAGCCTACTTATGGTAGCGATGAAAACTACTAAGTAGCCCATTGATACTGAATGCAATCATGGACATAAATCTTAGCCTACATATTTACTACGTTTTTCATAGAGGGAAACTACCCGCCAGATTTTTAAACTGTCGCATACCCTCCAGTTCAAGGCAGAGCGACGGTGTGGGAAGACAGAAGTAATAAATAAATGTCATTGGCCAGCTAAACCGACCGCCCGAATGGCAATGGAAAAGTGCGATACTATTAAAATAAAACCATGGAAATCTGCACTACTATTAATATGAAACCATGGAAATGTGCGATACTATTAAAGTAAAACCATGGAAATGTGCACTGCTATTACTATGAAACCATGGAAATGTGCGATACTATTAAAATAAAACCATGGAAATGTGCACTACTTTAATATGAAACCATGGAAATGTGCAATACTATTAAAATAAAACCATGGAAATGTGCACTACTATTAATATGAAACCATGGAAATGTGCGATACTATTAAAATAAAACCATGGAAATGTGCACTACTATTAATATGAAACCATGGAAATGTGCGATAGTATTAAAATAAAACCATGGAAATGTGTGATAAGTACTATTAAAATAAAACCATGGAAATCTGCACTACTATTAATATGAAACCATGGAAATGTGTGATACTATTAAAATAAAACCATGGAAATCTGCACTACTATTAATATGAAACCACAGAAATGTGCGATACTATTAAAATAAAACCATGGAAATGTGTGATAAGTACTATTAAAATAAAACCATGGAAATCTGCACTACTATTAATATGAAACCATGGAAATGTGCGATACTATTAAAATAAAACCATGGAAATGTGTGATAAGTACTATTAAAATAAAACCATGGAAATGTGTGATAAGTACTATTAAAATAAAACCATGGAAATCTGCACTACTATTAATATGAAACCATGGAAATGTGTGATACTATTAAAATAAAACCATGGAAATCTGCACTACTATTAATATGAAACCATAGAAATGTGCGATACTATTAAAATAAAACCACGGCAATGTGTGATACTATTAAAATAAAACCATGGAAATCTGCACTACTATCAATATGAATCCATGGAAATGTGTGATACTATTAAAATAAAACCATGGAAATATGCACTGCTATTAATATGAAACCATGGAAATGTGCGATACTATTAAAATAAAACAATTGGAATGTACGATACTATTAATATGAAACCATGAAAATGTGCGATACTATTAAAATAAAACAATTGGAATGTACCATACTATTAATAACCTTATATCTGTAATGAACGCAATACCCAATGGTACGAACAAAACCTAAAACCGGCGAACTTAATTACATACCAAGAATAAAGATTTTTCACTCAATCCAATAGTTTTTACAAAATCGTCTGGCTGTTTTTCCTCTCGATAATTATACAGTACTGTATATTCCAATAAATGAAGCACTGGTTTATAATATTTCTAATAAATTTTCCTTTTCTTTATTTATGTGACTTACTTGAGGATTAATAGAATAATTTAATTTAATGTTAACGACACAAGAAGCTCTGGTCTAAATACAGCGTGATTCACGAGGATTTACCGTCCCTTACGGAGCTTATTTCCGAAGACATTCTGAGCAAAAAATGTTATATAAACATTTGTCCTAATCTCAATATTTTTAAAGTTACACTAATTTGAAGTTGTTTGTAAAATACCATTATTCTTGCGTTTTAAGGGTAAAATAATATTACAGATAAATAATGAACTATTCAGAAGTATCATTTCTGTAATTGGCTAGTGTTCTGAGGCTAAAAATGTGTTTTGCAGTTGCTTTGTACAGATTTTGTTTTTCAATTGTTAACTAAAAATGACATCATTCTTACGCACTTATCACAAAAATTGTTACAAATCTTACGACTTTAGGAACTTGATTCTTTATAGTTTAATTATGCATCCTAATGTACAGTCTTGAAGAATTTACAAGAGTGGCGTGATTTGTAATAATTGCTGTGATAAATGTGTAAGAAAGCGTAATTTTGTAGTTAAAAAATAGAAAAAAAAATTCTGTACGAAGCAACTATGGAATTCACAGCACATTTTTAGCTTCAAAATATTAGCTAATTAAAAAAATGATACTCCTGAATAGTTCATTCTTTATCTATAATATTATTTTACCCTTAAAACTCAAGAATAATGGTATTTTACAAACAATTTGACATTAGTGTAACTCTGAATATATTGAGATTAGGACAAATATTTATATGACATTTTTTGATCAGAATGTCTTCGGAAATAAGCTCCGTAAGGGACGGTAAATCCTCGTGAATTACTCTGTATATTAGGTCACACTCCATACAACACGCATTCCAAACTAAACTCGGTTCAAACTAATCATTTTGGAACCACCCATCCGGACAGTTAGATCTAATCAAATGTTCATCGAACTGAACAAACTTAATCTAACTCAAAATAGACAAATGTAATGAAACAATATAGTCCAAAGAAGACTAAGCTAATCAAACTTAACCTTATTCAAGCTACACTAACTCAATAATACGTAATCTAATGCAAAGTAACCTAATCATCATATAAGATCTAAAATCCTAAGTAGAAAATCGAATATAATCTAATCCAATTTACCCCAGCATAATATAATATTTGCTTACGATCCAATGTAATCAAATCAAATGTAATCCAATATAACACAACACGATATCATCTATACCATCTCATATTGCAGAGATTGTTTCAAAATTAGCTTTCTATGAGTATAGATGTGAATGTGGTCTGACAATTCTTAAGTTTGTCTTCTTTTTATTACATTGTTGGGTCCGAAAGGTTGCGCCGCAACCTGAGCCTTATTGTGCTTATCTCCTTTTAATAGCCATGAAAGTTTTAAGTCCGTAGGATCGCATTCATTTAAAGTATCATGATTCATTGTTTGATGCCATCTATCGATTCAACTACACATCACCCAGTTCCGTACGAAAACCCCTTCGTTCCTCTGGGACTTCTGCAGCTTCCTCAGATAGAAGGCATCTGTATGTAAATCACGATACTACATCCTACTGCGTTCTATAGTGACCCGAAGACCGTGTTCTTCTAGATATCGCGATTCACTATTTGGTGCCACCTATCGATTCAGCTATACAGCACCCAGTTCACTTTCGACGGAGTCCGCTGTGAAAGCCCCTTCGACCCCCTGGGACTTCTGTAGTTTCCACAGATCGATGTATGCAAATCACAGCACTACATCCTGCTGCATTCTTGGTCGATCTGAAACTAATGAAAGATGATAGATGACGTTGAAATTAATGATGGCGAATGGGTCTAAGTTCGAAAACGCCGAAGGTTCAATTGGTTCAGGGGGGAAAACCTCGGAAAAACAGCAACCAGGAAACTTGTTTCAACCAGAATTTGAACCCAGGCTTGCTTGTTTCACAGTCAGACATGCTGCTACTCCACAGCCTTTGACTCTTTTTTCTAATAATTTCTTTATTTTAAGACGCTTTATCAACTGCGATGATTATCTAGCATCTTAGTGATATGAATGTGATAATGCCAGTGCCGAAAGTTACCTATCATTTGTTCTTAATGGGTTGAGGGAAAATCGCGGAAACAACCTCAACCAAGTAATTTTTCCCAGCCAGGATGTGAACTCAGGTCTGCTCCTTTCACGGTCATACATGCTGTTACTCCACAGTGGTTTACCCGTTGAATTTTACAGACATACTCAAACATATATTACGTTTGTTCTAGCCATGGCTTAATGAGCTGATATATAGTCGTAGGAAAAAGGATTTAATTTCGTGAACTGTGTAGTGGAAGAAATCATGGTGAGAAAGCAATCTTCCAAATATTTGGTTTTCTTATCGTTCTTCATTATCGCCTTAGCATTATTACAAAATTTCAATTACCTTTTTTGATAAGGGGGGATATACAGGTTAGAGCACTAAACAATTAGGAAAATTCAATATTATTTTTCTCAGCAACTAATGACTCTTTCATCTTGCAATCTACTACGCTTAGTATTCACTGCTATTGTAATTTTAGACTATTTTCAAATTTACTAAAAGTTTCATCACTATGATTTAATTTTAGACTATTTTCAAATTTACTAAAAGTTTCATCACTATGAGTAATTATCATAACAAAAAGTGGGCGTTATTGTGCACTGATGTGCCGTTTTTATGATAATGTAAAGAAATATAAATATATCTGAGCCATTATTCTTTCTACTTATTCCTGAATGTCAAATGAACAATATGAACTACAATCTTTGAAACATCCACAATTTAAGTACTTTTTAAATTTTCTTATGAGAAGTTAAATTTTTAATGTTTTAGGTAAAAACATAAAAAAATAAATTATAGGTATTAGACCAATAATTGCACTTTATTTTGTTCACAAGTATGAAAGACAGTTGTATGAAAATTTTTACTGTGGTATCTTAAAAACTTACAGAGTAATCACGTTTTGAAAAATACAAATTACGGGAAATGAGAGTTAAATAAATATACCTTAAGTGTGAAGAGCATGCTCGCACGTTTGTGGTCATATCTACCAAAATATTGCATCCATTCATTTAGTGTTCTGTCCAAGAGCAGGTCTTTCACTGCAAACCTAGATTTCTCCAATTTTTCCGATTTTCTGACTTCCTCTTTATTTCCTTATATGATCCATATATCTTAATGTCGTCTATCATCTGATATTTTCTTCTACCCCGAACTCTTCTAACGTTCACCATTCCTTCCAGTGCATCCTTCAGTAGACAGCTTCTTCTCAACCAATTCCTTTTTCTCCTTGTGATCGGTTTCAGCATCATTCTTTCTTCACCCACTCTTTCCAACACAGCTTCATTTCTTATTCTGTCTGTCCATTTCACACGTTCCATTCTTCTCCAAATCCACATTTCAAATGCTTCTATTCGCTTCTCTTCATTTCGTCGTAATGACCATGTTTCTGCCCCATACAATGCCACAGTCCATTCAAAGCACTTCACTGGTCTCTTCCTTAGTTCTTATTCCAGAGGTCCGCAGAAGATACTCCTTTTTCTATCATAAGCTTCCTTGGCCATTGCTATTCTCCTTTTGACTTCCTGCCAGCAGCTCATGTTACTGCTTATAGTTCACTCCAAGTATCTGAAGCTGTCCACTTGGTCTACTGCGTCATTTAGAATTCGCAAGTTTATCTTCTGTATTTTTATTCCTATGACGAGTTCTTCGTCTTATTTGCATTTATCTTCATCCCATACTACTCACAGCTGTGATTGAATTTAGCTACAATATCTTATCCTTTAGTATCATTTCCTCTTCTGCTAACAACGCCATATCATCAGCAAATCTTATACGCTTTACTCTTCTTCCTCCTACTATCACTCCTCTCATGTTCTGAAAACAATTCTTTACTAAATCCTCCAAGTAGATGTTCAACAAGATAGGTGATAAAAGGCATCCTTGACGTACTCCTCTCCCAATTTCACTTTCTTCCGACATTTCTTCTCCTATCCTGACTTTCACTCGTTGTTTCATATAAAGATTACTAAACAATCTTCTCTCTTTCCAATCCACACCAATTTTCTTATGATCCCCATGAGTTTATTCCAATCCACTCTGTCAAACGTCTTTTCTAGGTCCACAAATACTACATTCATTTCTTTATTCTTTTCCAGGTGTCTTTTGCCGATTGTCAAAAGCAGTCCAATTGAAACTCTCGTTCCTTTTCCCTTCCTGAAGTCAAACTGCTCTTCTTCCGACTGTTCTTCCATCTAATATTATATACATCGTAAAAATTCCTTCACTGATATAAAGATAAATGTCCAATCTATATATAAAAATAAATTGAAAACTGATGTTTTTTACCATCAAACCTGGGTACAATACAAAGAATTGTGATCATGTGCACATGTGTTTCAGCGCGGCGCTTGGCGCTAGCACTGGAATACCGTCGGCAGGGTTCAGGAACGGTAGCGTGACGGAGGGTCTGCGCAGCGCCTTGGCCCGGCTGCGATCGCGCACCGGCAGTCCACAGCACACCAGCGCCGGCGCAGCTGGGGACGACTCCAGCCTACCGCATACACGCTCGTCACAGGTTAGTGCATTAATATCTCCCACTATCATCAACTTCACTGAACAAGATAACTCTTCAGTTTATTCATGTTTTATTGAATATTCTAAACTTTTTCTAGTACCTTTAAGGGTTTCGTAACTGATTGACAATCTTTACTGTATTCTAATCTTTATTTTATTAACTTTTAAATTACATGCGGTAAACGGTGTTTGAATAATGTAAGGCTACATTCGATATCTATAATAATCTGAAGTAAATGCCTGACGACATTTTTGCTCGGCCCAATAGTATTTCTACTTTCTTGTACATGAGTTGCTCTTTCCTCGAGTTTAGCTGCTCAGCCTTTAGGATGTCCTCTATACTAGTAACTTTTCGTGACCTTGAATTTTCAAGGCCGGCGCACGAAGCGCTGTAAGGGAGGTCATATTCGACCCTACATGGATCTAAATTAAATCTCATTATTTTAGTTGGCATGCCAAGGAAGATTTTTTCGGCCGGTTTTTCCTGGATTATAGGCTTATATAATGTTTATTTTAAATTCTGAATGTTAGTAACTTTGTTCCGCCCTAAGATTAATTTTATTTAGTTATATTAGGTCTGCAATTACTGTTCCGAACATTAAATGACTTATGCTAATCCTTTTACTGATTATTGTAATTTGGTGATTAGGTCTACTATTAACTTTGAATCCCAACATGAAATGATGAAGTAACTCTCTGAAATTACCATTTATTATACAGATAGGTCTATTGTGTGCAGTGTGTTGATCTAATTTGTTATATTACAGCATATCACGTGAATGTCAATTAATAAATGTTAATTCTATTTTATCTTATGACATGTTTTTTTTTCTAATTGGATCTCTGGATAGCCCTTGCCACTACATATCACCGTTGGCTTTTACTCAATTATGATTAACGGCTGGCAATGGTACAAGCTAAAAGAGGCGGTGAAATAAGTTCTGTTGGCGACAATATAATCTACAGAGTGGCCTAAAAGTCTCATGTCGTGGCGAGGTTCAATATGCACGACATATTACACAACAGCCACCAGACATAATAAAAGCAGATGCATGATTATGATCCTTGCCACAACATATTACACATTATCAAGATATCAACTCTAATTTGATATTTAAGTCTAAATACGTCGAGTACATATGCACACTTACAAGTCGTACGTAAATCTGTGATATGGAACTACGACAAATGACTGTATAAATTAGATAGATATTATAACAATATTCAACATTATCATATATAACTAATGTAACATAAGCTTCGTTAATATCTTTAACTTTTAACGCAATTAATTTTGAATTTATATTCAATTACAATTTATGCATAACTAAAGTCATATTGACTCGAATATATGTAAATGAGACGCATGACTCAATTGATATTTAATATTATGAATGTCAATATCCATTCGATGTAACACAATCATTTAATATGTCCAATATTGATATGCAATTACACGTAATCAACACGTTTTGCTTTCACGTAGAAATCTGATGCCAAATAAGGCTAAAACGTTCATTGATAAACATTTATAATATACTAGTGGCTTGTGCAGCAAATGCTGCAAACTAACTTTATTAGACGTTCAAATAAACATTTTTCTGATTTATTTTCAATGAAGAATACCAGACATTTTGAAAGTTATTTGCTTCCATAACAATGTCAGGACGATCAGTGGGTTTTTCATGTGGCAGTAAGGCAATAGCAATTTCAGGTCACTGTGGATTGTAGGGGAAAGGTAAAGAAAATATCAGGTTTGTTATGCTTTCGAACAATAGACACATCATCTTGGTATAGCTGCTGCATGGCGAGCTTGAAATGTAGAGGGTGAAATCATTTTATCCTGCTAAGAGATCTTGCTGAAATGATCAGAAGCCTATAAAATTTTCTAGGTCTCTTAATTTATCAGTAAATAATAACTTTTGGTCTTTCCTTAGGAACTGTAATTTTTGCGCTTTCTGGAGCCATTACTGAAGAGAATGACGTATCTACACCACACCGTCATTAATTATATAAGAAAGACCCAACTCCACTTGATTAATAACTATAAAAATAATTCATTTTTAATAACAATATTAATATCTTACGTACGTTTTTAGTTTATAATATACTACATAGCCGCCACTCAGTAAATTACAGAAATGAAGATCTAATTTCATATATTCTCTACATCTACTTATATAACCCCAAAAGTTTCACTTTCATATAATCAATATAGCATTAATACGTATAATTAATGAAAAATAGTCGCATCATGGCATTAATTATAATAATATTTAATTTCTAATGGTAATAATATCATCAAACCATCTCAAATGTTGTAGATTTTAATATCCAATACACAGCTGTACTCATAAAATTACACACTGCAGAATCAGGCCTTTAAATTATTTTTAGTAAGCCTTGAAGTTTTTAATAACCAATTGAATTTGAGCTCTAAATATGTCAGCAATCCTGCAGGTCATGGTCTTCGTGTAATAGCCTATTATTTGTTGTAGTCTAGTGTGTGTTTTGTTTTATTCTGAAATGATACATTTAGTTTTCAAAACTGACGAAAGATGGATTTTGGAAAATATGAAAATTATGTAGGAAAACTAAGTCTTTAGCAAAAGTTAATATTTTTCTGAAAAACTTCGGGTTCTAAGCTTCAAAATGAAGGGTCATGTATTAAAATCCTTTCAGCCGTTTTCCCGTAATTTCCATTACCAGTTCAAATTATATATAGATATTATATATATATATTGTTTTAATGTGTACATTTTTTGTTATACTGTTCGAAGAGACAAAAAATGTTTTGTAATACAGTACTTAAGTTTGATGTGTTCACGAAATTAGAAGTCAGTATAACACCCGCCAAAATCAAAACGAATAGAAAAAATTTTCACCAATTGTTTTAATTAAACAAATGTGTTATTTTCAATCCTATTGTTTTAGTACATTTCGACTTGAGCAGTGTGCAAACCATATTAAATATATATTTATTATGATCGAATAGGAATTATTGGTCTTGTTATATTCTACGAGTATTGGTAAAAAACTGTAAGTTCTTTACTTTCTTAATTTCGTTTGCCAGAAAGATTCAATTAATTTTCCTTAAGTAATAGGTACTTTATATTTTTCGAAATAAAATATAAATTCCTACCAAAAAATGCCTTGTACACGTACAGACAGGTTTATTTCTACTACTACTACTACTACTACTACTACTATTACTATTACTGCTACTACGTTGCTGTAAATAAATCAGATGGGACACAATTTGGTATTTTTTGAGATTCTTTAAATAATAAAGTTATTCCTGAGCCCTGTGACGTATGACCCACCGCCACAATTGTTCAATCCTTGCTCAGCACACTCATCCCTCCATCGTCCTCGGTACGAAATACGTACGTAAAATCATTGTATGTGGTGTTTCCTTGACAGTCCGGGACAAGTACTTAAATATCTGATAAATTTTCTTCATACTTTTGAACAACCCTATTAGATGAATTCTTTGTTCGTCAGTTAACTATGCATATTTAAGGTCCTATCTAGCTTCGGTCGAGAACAAATCTTTCCTGAAAAAAAAAAGAAAACTCAACAATCAACGGAGATGAAGGCAAGGAAGTTAGCCCAAATCGTGATAGCTGCAATAAAGAAACTACAACAGCCCGGCGGTTCTACCCTTCGCAAAATAGCAGAGTAGGCCCCACATCTCGGCATGCTTCCTATGCATCGTTTACAATGACGCAACACGACACAGCGACGCGACATTTTATAAATTATGGCCCAATAGGAAAACAGAATTCCATGACGTCACGACACAGATCGCGACGCAACAAAAGTTGAAATTGAGTTAACTGTTACGGCGCGACGTTACCGGAATGCGTATGTGTTTTGTTTATGATGGCGTCGTCTGCAACAAAATTGAATGCTTTTTCAGATGAGATGTTGATAGAATTGTTTTTTTATGCAGAGTTAACCGTGAGTAATGTCATTAATTTCAAGAGGTTATTCTTTAGAATATTTCAAACAAAAAGGTTTAATACAATTTTGCTCGTTTTCGCTTCATTTTCGAGAAAAAAATTATTTTGTGTGAAACATTTCATGACATATTTTGGGAAAGCTATTGAATTAACTTAATTTCCATTATGCTTAGTCAATTTAAGAGTGCAGTGTATTATGACAAAAAATAGTCGTTTAAATATGCAAACATTTCATCTGAATAATTGTAAATTTTCGTTCTGAAAAGGAATTTTAAAACGTTACATTTGTTAGATCAAATTTCTGCGTATTTATTATCATAATATCTCTTAAATTGACTGAAGATATTGGTAATTAAATCAATGGTTTTTCCAAAAGACGTTAAGAAATGTTTCATATGCTGTATAACAGTTTTTATGTCGAAAAGGAAGGAAAAGAGAAAAAATAATTATATTAATTTTTTCTTTAAAATATCTCAAAGAATAACCCTTTGAAGTTAATGACATTATTTACGGTTCATCCTTAATATCACGGTTTGTTTACATGAACTACACATTGCTTTCCATCCATGGCTCCATGAAGTTCGGAAAATTTACTTTTTTTCCAATATCCTTCTTCCACCTTCGTGAAATTGTCCTCAGAGAGTTTCCACTTAATGAGGCGCTTTTTAATTATTTATCCCAGATTGCAGGACTTGTTTCTAAACCTATAGGCCTAATGGACATTGCGGAAGCTACAATACGAAAATCATAAAGAGAGAACGTAGAGAGAAAACCAAGTTCTTAAAGAGAGATACCAACTATTAGGGAAACCTAACCTCAAAGTTACGCTTAGACGCTCTCCTGGATGCCTCCCGCATTGGACGTTTTTGTACTTGAAGGCCAATGATATGCAGGAGATCATCAAATTGTGAAGATGTGATTCACGTATAGTTATATGTTGATTTCTTCTACTCCAAAAACCGAGAAGGCAGGCATCGTTTCATTTTAAGTTTCCTAATCAACACGAACCAGCGATTCATGTCGCGGAATTGTGAACACCAGTCCGCGACGCGATACTGCTAGGTGGCATCGCGTATCGCGGATGTCGCGTCATTGTAAATTGAGCACCCTCAGGCGGCAGTTAGTGACAACACTGAAACGACGCGTCATGTAGGCCCTACGCCGTATACCATAGGGCCTACGGTATACTGAGGATAATGAACGGCCGCCGGTATCAGCTCCTCGAGTATCTATCCTAAGATAGATCCTCGAGGAGATGGTACCGGACGTTCATTATCAATATCAGGTATTTAAGTACTTGTCCCGGACTGTCAAGGAAACACTACATACAATGATTTTAAACAGTCTTGAACAGTGTGCATTCCTAAATCAACGGATGTGTAGTAATAGTAATATGCGTTACAAGCGGTACGTTGAAGTTTTCATGTTCGAGGAAAAGTTTGAAAAAGCGAAACGTAGTTGAGCTTTTTTAATATCCGAGAATTGAAAGAAAACATACCGCTCGTGTATCGTACATTATTTTGTGCGAAGATCGTTTATTACATACCTGAAAGAGGAATTTCTAATTAGTTGCAATGAAATCTCCATCTGGTTTCTGTTCAATGACGGAAAATTTGCAAAACAAAAATATCTATCTTCAACATTGTTGCTTTTAAATGTTTTCTGTGTTTACTATACTGCAGCTGGCCGTGATATACGTCTGTCTTTTTTTTCCCCAGTCTATGATGAGTCTGGAATCTTGTTGATTTTTTCACGGCTTCCTTAATTTTACTTGCATCACGAATGCAGTGACTTTAGTGGAGTTGTAGAGTTTACTTAATTTTTGCAAATATTTAAAAACAATAATTAACAGTGCAATTTAGGTGAAATTGCAGTGGTAAGTTTCCAATTTATAATTATTACTATACTGAACGTCTCTAAAAATAATATGGTAAAAGCCTAAAGCAGTAAAATCAATATGTCACTTAAGCGGTAAGAAGAGGGAAATTGTTAGGTATGTTAGGTTGGGAATACTAAATGTGGAATTTTAGACTTTCCGCGGATTGGTTTTGTGCAGAAACCAAGCAAATACGCACGATCTCGGACAAAGAATTATTACTGGCTTGTGCAGCAAATGCTCCAAACTAAGTTCATTAAAAGTTCAAAATAAAATTTTTCAAATTTATTTCCAATGAAGAATACCGGACATTTTGGAAGTTATTTGCTTCCATAATAATGAAACACGCCCCTCTGAATGGTTTTATTTACGCTAAATACTTTTTATTAACCTATATATCTTCAGTTCTTGAGTTTCAATGCGAAAACGCAAGTAACAATGCCAGGACGATCAGTCATTTTTCATGTTGGCGTGAAGCAGTAGCTATTTCAGGCCATTGCAATTTGTAGGTGAGAGTTAAGAAAATATCAGATTTGTCATGCTTCCAAACAATAAACATAGCGTCTTGGTATAGCTGTTGCATGTTTCGTGAACTACCTTGAAATGTAGAGGATAGTATCAATTTATCCTGCTGAGAGAGCTTGCTAAATTGATCGGGACACTATAACATTTTGTAGGCCTCTTATTTTATTAGTAAGTAATACCTTTTGGTCTTTCCTTAGGCATTATAATTTTTGCTCTTCGTCCAGACAATTCTGACGAGAATCACACATATAAATATCTATATCACTTACTTACAAATGGCTTTTAAGGAAACCAAAGGTTCATTGCCGCCCTCACATAAGCCCACTATCGGTCCCTATCCTGAGCAAAATTAATCTAGTCTCTACCATCATATCCCATCTCTCTCAAATCCATTTTAATATTATCCTTCCAACTAGGTCTGCCTCCCTCAAGGTCTTTTTCCTTCAGGTCTTCCAACTAACACTCTATATGCATAGAGTGCTACATGCCCTGCCCATCTCAAACGTCTGGATTTAATGTTCCTAATTATGTCAGGTGAAGATTGCAATCCGTGCAGTTCTGCGTTGTGTAACTTTCTCCATTTTCCTATAACTTCATCCCTCTTAGCTCTAAATATTTTCCTAAGGATCTTATTTTCGAACACCCTTAATCTCTCTTCATCTCTCGAAGTGAGAGTCCAAGTTTCACAGCCGTAAAGAACAATCGGTAGCATAAATGTTTTATAAATTCTAACTTTCAACTTTAAATATCTACACCACACCGCCATTAAATATATGGAAAAGACCCATAGCACTTGATTAATAACTATAAAAATATTTCATTTTTAGTAACAATATTGTTATCTTACGTAAGTTTTTTATATACTACTATATAGCCGTCACTCAGTAAATATTATAGAAATGAAGATCTAATTTCAGATATTCTCTACGCCTACTTATGTAACCCCAAAAGATTTCACTTTCATATCATCAATAAAGCATTAATCTGTATAATTAGTGACAATACTCATCATCATGGCATTCAGTATAATAATATTTAATTTTTAATGGTAATAATGTCATCAAACATTCTTAAGTTTTGTAGTTTTTAATATCCAATACACAGACAGTTGTACTCAGAAAATTACACACCAGACAATCTGATCTGTAAATTTTTTTAGTAAGTCTTGAAGTTTTTAATAACCAATATTACAGAAACGTTGTGACCGACATATTGGGATTACGATGTCAGAGAATCTGAGCCATCTGAACTCTAAACATGTCAGCAATCCTACAGGTCATGGCCTTCATGTGCTATTGTTTATTGTAGTGTGTTTGTGTTTTGTTTTATTCTGAAAAGCCATTATTTCTCAAAACTGACGACAGATGGATTTTGGAAAATAGGAAAATGATGTAGGAAAATTGACATTTCACTGAAAACTACTATTTTTCTGAAAAACTTTGGGTTCCAAGCTTCAAAATGAGGGGTCATTTATTAATATTCATTCAGCCATTTTCCCGTAATTTCCATTGCCAGTTCAAATTATATATATATATATATATATATATATATATCCTTATCGTATTGGTGTATTTAATATAATGATAAGTTCTTGACTGACAATAAAAAATTCATTCAATGTAACTTATGAGAACCTCAAACAAAACGAATTGTAAAAAAAAAAAAAAAAAAAAAAAAAAAAGAATAGTATGTTGTCTTGAAAAACGTATTGGTCCATGAATAAAACTAAAAAAGGGCATGCACTTCTCGTTACAAATATTTCAATAATATTTGAATATAAAAGTCGAATACGTTTGCAAACAACAATAGATAACAAATCTATACTTTTCAGTGGAATCATTTCTGATTAAGTCACTATATTCTTACAGTGAGCCTAAAACAAAATATAATTAGCTATTGTTTGCATGAGATGTGTTTTCGGTTTTATGGTGATGTACAGTTGAAATAAAAGATACAAAATCTTTTTTTAGCATTTACGTAGATTTCTTCTTTGTGGTTTTTGAGAAAAATATAGGCCTAATTTCAACAAACTTTGATGACGAAGAAAACTATTTACTTTTACAAACCAGTTTCTATGATAATGTATAGCATTATGATTACAATTACCGGTAAATATTTCGTGAATAAAATAAAAATGTAAACAATATATCCCTAAAATTCGCTCACAAAATGTTAATAATTGTATATTTATGAAATTTAACCTATTCAGACGTTGTGAAGTCGAAATAGATGAATATCGATTACTGCAATAAAGAAATTGAACGTTATTCAGTAATGCCAATTGAAAAAAGCGAAATACAGATTTAAAAATGCGCTTTTCTCTTGTTATTAAAATAGAAATACGTTTTCATTATCTGCTGAAATCATAACTTAAACATTTAGACAGACGCTAAATAACCTAAGATGTTGATAAAGCGTCGTAAAATAACCTACTAAAAACATTTTATAGTATAATTACAAATAACCTGATTAATATAGTAATTAAATGAACAATTGTTATGAAGAAGTGTCATTTTCTTTAGATACAATGGGCGTGGAATTAGAAGATGAAAATGTAGATGTGGAAGTAGAATTTCGCATTTTATTTAGTACAATGGATTCATGCTTATCGATTTACGTTGAAACAGTTGGCGACACTGACTAAACAAAAGAACGAACATGCGATAAATTGATAGTGATAAATCGAGCTGCAGAAATTATCACGATGTATGACTGTGACTGGTTGGAATTCAAAATTTCATTACACTTCATTGGCCGAAAATGGAACGACGTCATAAAAATGAAATAGTCACAATTTTCTCTAAAATGTAAATTTAAGTGTTACTCGCAGTTAACAACTACATTTGCTCATCACTTTAATTTTAATACTAGTACAAGAACGAGCAACAAAGCATACTGTAACTGAACAAGTTTTGAAGGTGTGGCAAAAGAATACTATGAAATAAAATTAAGAAATGAAGGCTTTCCTACTAGAGAGAGCTTATACGAATTGTATAATTACTTCTGTAGCGAAAAAGGATGAAAGATACTAGAATAATGAAAGATTTATATATGCTAGCTGCACATTGCAGACTTAAAAACGTGAGGTACAACTTAGGCAAGTGAATAAATAGCTAATAATTGTAACAACACAATAAAATGAGTTGAGCCTTGCACAAAACTAGACGCAAGTGCAAGATAAAACCATCTTATATTAAATATTAATTTTAGAAATTGTATTAATAATTGTATATCTATGTGTAAAATTATACAGTGTGTAAATGTTAAATTTTCAATGATATGTACTTTTTTCTGTGAACTATAAATAATAAAAATCAAACATCAAATAACTGAACAAGCGGGTTTACGAGAGAATTACAGTTACGTAGGCCTGCCGTGTTAAGATCTGTGAAGTGCATTGTTATGCGTTGTTTCAACTACGTTAATTTATTTGTAAGATAAGATTAGAATACTCACGAAATATCAGCTACGATGATAATTTTATTTATGCTATTTTAGCTGTAATCCCACACTTTACTCTGATTGAAAATAAATGCACCAGATCTTATTTGTAGAATGTGCAGTAACGAGAAGAAAAAATTGTCTCTAATATGCATGTTAAACGAAACAGAGTTTAGATTCTGTAACAACATGACATGACTCGAATTATTATTTGTATAAAGGGAAAATATTCTATTACTAAAACAAGAAGCTAGAACTTCTGATTCGAACACATCTTTGTACGTGGTACAATATTGTTGAGAACATTAACATTTTGAGCATAACATGAAGTCAAGAAGTCACCGCTAGATGCTGCATAAAAACGTATACGTGCTGCCATCAGTCGAGTGTTGTGATATCTACTTGCAAGTGAATAAACAACGAATGTTGTCTGACAAGCAACTAGTATTATTTACATATAACCGGATACTAATACGGATAGTTTATGACGTCAATGTTCGAGTCTATGTAATAGAATAGATTTAAATGTAAATGGAAGAATTTATTATTTATGTGCATGGAGATAGGATAATTCAATTAGTAATGTTTTTGTTATCTTATCTTTAATAACTAATAACCAATAATAAAATACAAAATAGTAAAACAAAAACGTATTCCGCAATAATAGGATTCTGTGAATCCGCTTTCGTTTTTTTGTGAATGAGAATTTAGTACCAATTTGGAAATGGTGCCGTTAAGCATACTTGCATATAAAGCAATAGACAGCTAACAAAGATACGAATATATCATATTTAGTTAATTATGTTGCATTACACAAATGGAACTTGTTAGTATCAAAGAATATCATTCATAGTAGTGGGAGGATTTAATGCGTAGTTATTACTCAGCAGAATAGTTTGAAATATCACACACAGATGTGATTTACTCCATTCATATTTTATGCAATAACTACTGCAGCTGGTTTCATACTTCATAAAGAGATACAGAGATAATTTATTTCACATAATTTGCTACCAGACGTAGAACAAATGTATGTACTTTTACTACATTTGTGACTCTGATGCTTGACTATAAGCTGTGTAATTTATTTGTTTCAAGCATGTAGTATTAATATTTATCACTTTTTCAAACTAAAATGATTATTCAGATAAGGTGGTATTACAGGCATTAGTGGAATGGTATTTGACAGAAGAAACCTAAGTGGTAGACAATTCAGATTATGGCCTTTCTCTTCACAAAAATCTCTCAATAATTATCCACATATGTGTATATATGTATATATATATATATTTATTGTCACCAAAATCATATACAATTTGTATAGTAGTAGGTTATTTTACGACGCTTTATCAACAACTTGGTTATTTAGCGTCTGAATAAGATGAAGGTGATAATGCCAGTGAAATTAGTCCGGGATCCAGCACCGAAAGTTACCCAGCATTTGCTCATATTAGGTTGAGGGAAAATCCCGGAAAAAACCTCAACCAGATAACATTCCCCGACCGGGAATCGAACCCAGACCACCTGGTTTCGCGGCCAGACGCGCTAGCCGTTACTCCACAGGTGTGGACTACAATTTGTTTTCTAGGAAACCACCCATGACTACATTTTCTCTTCTTAACTAAGCTTATTACTATCCCAGGTCATAATATATACCCAGATTGCTCTGCGTTATAGGCTTTGACGGTAACAACTTTTGTCAGGTTTACTATGCTGCCCTCTAGTTGTTACATAAGATGTCACGTCGTAACTCCCATTTGAATTGCATTAGCGACTGTACTACCATCTCGTGTTCGTTTACGGCGGACGGGTGGTGATCCTGGTGGTTGTTTTCTTCAAAGTGCAACAGATTTTACCATAGGAATGAGCAATCTATAAGTGATCTGGGGTACTATATACGAGTATTCTATACCATATATAATTATTATAGTTATTTATTAACAAAAACTCTTTCCATTTGGTTAATATTTCTTATATACATATGTTTATATTTAGTTTTCTCTTCCCACTTTTTCTTTACTATATACAAAAATTTTCCGAGTTCCCTCAATTTTCTTTTGTTTACTGTTCTATACAATTTCCTATATGCTATTTCTACATTTAATTTTAGTAATGCTTCCTGAATAAAAATTTTTCTTGTTCTTACATTTTCTGGACGAGATAGTAAAATGTGTAATGTATCTTCTTTTCTATTACATAAAGGACATACGTCTTTTCCTACGTCTCCTCTTCTATTTTTTAGCTTCCGAATTCCCAATCTCCACCACGCTAATCCCATCCTCTCTTCCCTGTTGTTAACTTTTGTATATTCTTCCCGTCGCCATATGATTTTCATTTCTTTGTAATTTATTAATTACTTTAAATTAATTATCCTTATAAATATACTAAGTTTCTATCATTCCCCTATTACCGGCATTACTTTATCTTAATTTGACGATAATTGAAATAGTGTCAATTATTAAAAGAAATTCTGTGATAAATTAAAAATGACAAAACGTTACTGTAGCAATTACATATTGCAGCGTTGTCTGCCTATAAGATACGCTTCTCTATCTTAAAAATTGACCTAAAATCCTAAATCTGCCTTATCGGTGTATAGCAAAACTTGCGATATGAACAAAGAATATTTAGGACACGTTTTCATGTCTTAGTTAATATATATTTTTTTTATTATCTGAAAAGAAAGCCATGATTTGAAAGGCAAATTTCCAATTTCATTTTAATAAGAAACGGAAATGTACTGTACAGTATGATTTAATATTTGGAGATCTTACCATGAAGTAAATAATTTTCATGAGTGTGATAAGGCAGAGAATTAACATGAAAACTACGAGTAATACACAGTTCATAAAGGACCGTAATGTACAGAATGATATTACTTAGCAAATACCGGATGCACCCGTTGTTGGTATTAATATACCTACTCATTTTCAATAATTTGTATTCTGTCTATTTAAGAGAAAGAGAAATGGTCTCATATGAGAAAAAGAATGAAAGTAGTCTGTAAGGATAAAAAGTTCCTTTGTTTACGGAGAATACTAAGTAATACATTGTTGACGAGCCGGTCCCAGTAAGAATACAGTAACACTTACTGTACTTCCTCAATTACAGTTATGGTGTGGTACTACACAATTACAGGGGAATAGGGGATTAAGGTTTTTTTATTTCAATGAAACTTTTCTGTTTTTGCTGCTCTTGTCATAGAACCTCCAAAAAGAGGCTCATCATCAAAAATCTTGGTCTGCCTGGTCTCTCTTCCCTAATCTGGTGTCCCACATAGTAGCTGGGCATGAGTACCTGGTGGCTTTTTTATTTTTTATTTATTTTATTTATTTATTTATTTATTTATTTATTCTGGTGTAGTTAAGGCCATGAGGCCTTCTCTTCCACAACACCAGGAATACAAATACAATAATAGAAATAAACAGAAAAAATACACTATATATAAAATAAAGCTACACAAGAAATAAAGAGAGAGAGAACACTATAAACAAAGTAAAGCCACACAAAAATATACACAGGTTGCAGTCACACAAACTTTAAATGATTAATTAATTGTATCCTAACTAATTAACTAACATAAACAAGAAACTTGGAATTTTAATGTAGATTAAAAAAGAAAAAGAAAAAAACACAAATCAATACTTCTAGCAATACCTAAAAACATTAACTAAGACAAAATTTTTCAATTTGATTTTGAATTGTGATAAAGTCCGGCAGTCCCTGACGTCATTAGGTAACGAATTCCAGAGGCGAGGTATTTCTACAGTATAGGAAGATGAGTATAAAGACGTTCTATGATGAGGGATAGAAAGAAGTGCTTGATGTCGGTTTCGAAGAGTTGTAAGAAATTGAAAGCGCGATAACAGATAATTCGGAGTAGAAGTATGCATGATTCTAAACAGAAGAGACAGTGAATGTATTGTTCTTCGTTCCTTCAGACGCATCCATGAAAGTAACTGGAGGGAAGGTGTTATGTGGTCAAATTTACGAGTATTGCAGATGAATCGTATGCACACATTATGAACTCGTTGTAGTCTCTCAGCTAAGAGTGAACTTACATTAGTTAGCAAGGAATCGCAATAATCAAAATGGGACATTACAAGCGTCTGAATAAGATTCTTTTTTAGACTAAGTGGTAGAAATTCTTTCATATGGAGCAAGGAGTGAAGTTGAGAAAATATTTTTTTGCAAATGTGTGTTACTTCAACTTCAACTACGAAATAAGTTTATTAATATTTATCAACGACGGAGAAAAATTTGCTCCGGCGCCGGAGATCGAACTGAGGATCCCAGTTCTACGCCCCTGGGTGCTCTACCACTGAGCTTCGCCGAGGTTTAATCCAAACAGAGAATTCTGTAGTATAAAAAATTAATAATATCATTACATAGATTATTCGTCTAACAGTACAAAAAAAAAAAAAAACTACGGGTTCCCGGCCAACCAAGTCACTCATATGGGTACGCTCCTATATGGTGATATATGTCGAACATGGAGTAGGGCACAAAGACAAAAAACCAAAGGCGAAGAGTTCGATCCGGTTCTGTGGATTGAGCTCGGCGTAGCTCAGTTGTAGAGCACCCAGTGCGTAGAACTGGGAGTTCTGGACTCAGTCTCCGGTTCCGGATCGAATTTTTCTCCCTTATTAATAAATAATAACCATAAGAGAGAATCCTCTAAGATCAAATATTAATAATATCATTAGATACGAAACATGTCCCAACATTTCCACTATAGCTGCTGTGCACAAATTGATATCATGTTCTTCAAAAAAAAAGGGGGGAAAAAGACCTTTGGGGAGGCCGATACGTAGATGGGAGGATAATATTAAAATGGATTTGACTGAGATGGAATATGATGATAGAGTGGATTAATCTTGCTCAGGATAGGAACCTATGGCGGGCTTATGTGAGGGCGGCAATGAACCTTCTGGTTCCTTAAGTAAATATGGGGCCGGTGCCCACCCATCACTCCAATGCATCTACAATAGGTAGCGAATTACGATTACGACAACCAACTATAACGGCTAGGGAGATCATCATCCTAAAAACACTACACGTAAGTTGTAAGTTGTAAGTTGTGATTGGATGATCGTTGTGAACTGTTTAAAAGTGATAGCTTACGGTTTAAATAAAAATTAAATGTCCGAAAAGAGTGGCAGAAAGAGTTAATATGGAATGTAATTAGAATTTTTTTGTACTAATTTTATACCTACGATGTGATATTTGTGGCAAAAAAAAAGAGCGGTAGATATCGGATAGATGCTGTACAGACATATACCAGACCACTACATGAATCTTTGAATTTTTAAGCAGGCCTATTAAGAACATTTACTGAAATATGCTTAAATTAGAATAATCTATTGATCAAAATTATAGAAATTTCCAACTAAAGTCTGAGGCCAATTTTTTATTGAATGAAATTCAATAGAAAATGTTTCGCTCTTTGCTTCCAAAATATTACAGTATAATGCACTTTGAAGGGATCAGGCAATTTTTCATACACTACAACACATGTGGCATTAAGCACGACAAAAGCACTGGTGCAGTATTTTGAATAATTAATAATTCTACCTCCATTTATAACCATGACACAGAGCTAGCAGCAAATAACACGTACGCATCTGCTATACGCGAAACTGGGACATTAAACCAGACGTCTACAGCGAAATACGAACTCCCAAACGCAGTCTGCCATCCTTAAATAATATGCATAGCTACCAACAGCACGACGTTGTGCAAGGGAGTGATTATTTAATTTTTTATATCTGTTTCCGCCTCGTTCACACGAGCAAATGAATGGCAATTAAAATTTTTATAATTTCCTCCGTTATAGTACCTTTGAGTTACAATGCTGTACTTCAAATGAAAAAGTTCATACGTATGTAGTTAATAAGTCTGTACACATTGCCACGAAATTTTAATTTTGAAAACTCAGAAGCTCGAAAATATTAATTACGGATTTTTTTTTTTTGCTTAGTCAACCCGAAGACAGGTCTGACCGCTCAAAAAGTGATACTAACAAAGCATAAAATATGAGGCAACTAAGCCTGGAGATAATAGGCTAGGGTGATTAGTTACTTTACCCTCCATTGTATACATCGCTGACTAGCTACATAATATATTAATCAGACTTTAGATGTATACAAACAACTGTTCTTCCTCTGACACATGTCGCCAAGTGAGGATGTAACAGCGAATAGGGATTATAAAGAATGGACACTTCGCGTCGGTACCTTTGATGTAGCCGGACTGATTTCAATGACCTTCAAGTCAGCTAGAGCGTGAGATTCTGCTTTCTCCCTAGAGTTGGCGCTGACATCACACCAGCTAGCAGTCGACACAGTGGAAATATAACACATATAATTAATATATCTAGGTACATTATGTACTCAAATAAAATAAATTGGATCCATAAAATAATAAATCCGTCATTAACTGTAATGTCTAGACTCTAGAGTTCCTTTATAATGAGAGTTGAGACGTTGACCCCAACAACAATTAAAATATGTAATGATTTGATAGCACTGAAAATGGAAAAACAAAACTCTTATGAGAAGTAAAACCATATACCTATATTATATTATATACAAATATTAAACGAATTTGATACATAATTTTATAAAGTACTATATTATTTTGTGCGAGATCGTACGTATTTGCTTGGTTTCCGCACAAAACCAATCCGCGGAAAGTCTAAAATTCCACATTCAGTATTCCCAACCTAACACACATAATAATTTCCCTCTTCTTACCGCTTAAGTGACATATTGATTTTACTGCTTTAGGCTTTTAACATATTATTTTTAGAGACGTTCAATATAGTAATAATTATAAATTGGAAACTTACCACTGCAATTTCACCTAAATTGCACTGTTAATTATTGTTTTTAAATATTTTCAAAAATTAAGTAAACTCTACAACTCCACTAAAGTTACTGCATTCGTGATGCAAGTAACATTAAGGAAGCCATGAAAAAATCAACAAGACCGGCAAAATTAAACTTGCCGATGTTATTGCTGCAATATGTTATATAAAAAATATTGTTAAAATATTAAAATGAAAAATAAATCATTACATAACCTTACCGTTTGTTTTAAGTTCGCATTTATAGACTGGGGGGAAAAAAAGACAGACGGCCTGCTGGAATATAGTAAAGACAGAAAACATTTTAAAGCAACAATGTTGAAGATAGATATTTTTGTTTTGCAAATTTGCCGTCATTGAACAGAAACCAAGATGGAGATTTCATTGCAACTAATTAGAAATTCCTCTTTCAGGTATGTAATAAACGATCTTCGCACAAAATAATGTACGATATACGAGCGGTATGTTTTCTTTCAATTCTCGGAAATTAAAAACGTTCAACTACGTTTTGTTTTTTCAAACTTTTCCTCGAATATGAAAACTTCAACATACCGCTCTTGTAACGCATATTACTATTATAATATAATTTATTATATCTGAAATATAAAAAAAAATATTATTACAACTAGTACGTCACTGAGAAATAAGGAAAAGCTGTTAACTTGAATTTATTTGAAGCAAAGCGTTAATGGATTTGCAATAAGGTAGGCGATGTTTGAATCCTGTGTCTCAACTCTATTCTCACTTATTATCTTAGTCTATGCTCGATTACACTAACCTCTGGCGCTTGAAAGTGGAACTAAACGCTGGCGCACAGAGTAACAAAACACAGGAAAATTCGCTCAGTGTCCATTCTTTATAATCCCTATTCGCTGGATGTAATGCTTGATAATAGATGTACAGATACGGAAATAACATTTGGAGCTTCCTTATTGTATAAGTATCGCTTACAACACACTGTGCATGTGGGGTAAACAAGAGCCCCTGAATAGTATATGCTAATTGTGGCCAGTGCAGTGGTGCGAAATTGTTGCCAACATACAGACCCGATGAGAGACCGAAAGATCCCAATTAGCCTTTGCTTCGCTAGATAGAGAAATAAATAAAAAATGAGAGGAAGTAAGGGACTTCACTGTGTCTGCTGTTTTTAATTTAGTGTTTACCGATGTGCAACAATTTACGGTACGTAATAAGCTTGGAGAAAGTATTTACTGTACGTTAGAGCTCGAGAGAATTAAGATTCGTGCACTTTTCCTACCGTAATTAGTTTCCGGAAACAATTTCAAATTCTTTCTCGATTATTTCCGATGATTCATTATGTTACTTTCAAGTGTGTCTACCTGTAATTTCACTTAGTGGGGTTTAAAAAGGGCGTGTCAGCCACTATGGCTATTTGCGCCCTTTAATTTCACTTGAAGAATAACATTTACATAAGAGATGATGGTTTATTTTTGGACGGATGTGTCCTCATTTTAAAACTTTCAGGATTCCTGCAAGAAAGTTGTTCATCTTAGTTCACGAATGTAGTAGACAGCACGTTACGTAGTTCACGCAGCCTATATCACGTGACTATAGATAAGACAGCCGTCAGGTTATATTTCACGGACAGGCACACCAACGCGGACCAACTTCCACCAACACATTTCACAAAGGATTACGGAGAGCGGAGTTGAAAGATCTGAGCGCGGTTATCGTGTTTGCCAAACTTGGTCTCCAGGCAACGGTTTGCCATCATCGCAACGTCTCTCTCTCTCTCTCTCTTACTCTGTCTCTCCATAGAAAGTCCTCATAAGAATGATGTCTGAATGACCATACAACACAGTTCTTGAAAGTAGATAATGGTATTTATTTACCTATATGATGATCAGGTCTTAGGATCTGTTTTGCAGTTACATTGTGTAAGGAAGAATTTCTAAAATGAATACGAGGCATGATAGCCCATGAAGGGCCATGGCCGACCAGCCGGCTGCTGGCCTCACTCCACACGCCTCAGCAGAGGTGAACGATTATCCAACCCAATGGTTCCCAAACTGGGTGTCGTTACCCCCAGGGAGGTCGAGTAAAGAGCTAAGGGGATCGCGAGATGATTTACAAAATAAAACAAAAACACGCTTTAACATATCCTTTTTGTTTTCAGAAACACAACATTTAACATGAAATTAAAAAGAAACTTTCAGTAGTTTTACACTGAAGTAAAAAAAATAATTTTATTAATGTGACAAATGTACTCGTTTTTGAGAAAGTACTTCTCAACTCTGGACTATGTATTCGATATACACATAGTATAGTATACAGTATTTATATTTATTTAAGCTGGTAGAGATAAAGCCATCAGGCCTTCTCTTCCCCCCTACCAGGAGATTACAACTACAATATTAAGAATACACATAGTGCTCTCACTTTCAAGATCAATAAGATTTCTCATTTTTGTTTTGTTTATTTGTTTTTGCAGCAATCATAGGAAGCTTCTTTTGTATAAATAAAGTTTAAGAGCTTGTTTTGAAAGTTCGGGTATTCTTGCATTCTTTTGATAGAAAAAACTGATCTACACTGCAAAACACTAGTTTCTCTACACGCTGTGAAAAAGCCTATTTTCAATATTCCATCAAAAGATATGTACAGGTAGGGAATTAAAATTGGGAGCGAGTCTTGATGTGAGTCCACCTGTATGTAGGCAGGAATTTAGCACGATAGTCCACAAGTAGCATATATACAGGCGCACTTCTTTACGGCACCCACGTAGTGTGTTGTAAGCGAAACTTATACAATAAGGGAGCTCCAAATTTTATTTCGGTGTCTGTATATATTTAAATGAATTTTTGCTTCATATTTTTTTTTAAGTCAGTTGAACGAAAATGGATCCATTTGTGATTGTACCTTTTACTGTTTTGGGTGTCTTTCGGAAAATACTCAAAGAGTTGTTGTTTAGAATTGTACAAACTTAATTGCATGTTCGCAAAAACAAACTCAGTATTTAAACAGAAGGCCTTCCTCCCATACATAGAAGGAACCACAGACAAAAATTGGGAAATTACTGAGGAAATTCAATATCAAGACGGTATACTGTACAATGCCACACACAAGATTTCCCTCTCATTAGTCAAAGTCAAAGATAAACTTCCATACCTCCAATCAGCCGGAATATACATGATCTCTTGCTCCTGCGGTTTAAAATACATAGGCCAAACTGGACGTATGGTGGAAGATAGAAGGAAGGAACACATCCGACACTGCAAATACGGACCATACGAAAAATCAGCAGTAGCCTTACACTCAGCAGCTTCAGGCCACACCATCGAATTCGACAATATCAGGATAATAGATAAAGAAGACAACTTATACAGAAGACTGGTCAAAGAAGCCTTCCACATCAAACTACATCCCAACAACATCAACAAGGACGAGGGGTTATAACTCAGCAACTCATGGGGAAGTCTACTCCAAGATCATACTAAGGAACGAGAAACCAGGTCCCACATGTACGCGGCGCCCCCCCCCCTTCATCCGGACATCGGGCACGGTATCAAGGTCACTCTTTCCGACCTTATGAGGGCCAGTATTTAATATGAATACTCCCCTCCATACAGACCTCAAACGGATTGGACAACGAAGGACCTATCAGATGCCAGAAGGAGAACCTACGACCTATCACCGAAAGTACTCCCGCCATCGAGACTACTATATATATATATATATATATATATATATATATATATATATATATATATATATATATATACTAGCTCGCAGACTATTTACTTATCCAACTGCTCTAAAGATGACCACAACACAGCGGTCGAAACGTCAGCCACCAACACCAAGACAACGCGGTAGAAGGCCCGAAGCTTATCCACAGACCAAACTCAATATTTGTCGTATCATACGTAGCTAAATTTTCCAGGAGTTCTTTAATGCACTGGAATGCGTCACATTCCTTTTCTCAGGAGATGTCGACCAGAAATCAAGTTTCTTTATAAAACCTTCGATTTTATTCCTGGCTGTTACATTGCCATCTTGGATTTGCAAATTACGATCCAAAGTGTTGAAGTGTTCGGAAATATAAGCAAAGTAGGCTACTAGAAATGATTTGCATGTAATATTTCGTGTTACTGCACAATATTCTTCTATTTTAGTCGTTCTTTGTTTGGTACCCACTACTTTTGAGCGGCGGTAATACGTCCAATCTAACGATGTGGTAGATGGTCAATTCGAAAATGTGTACAAAACAACCTTTGTGCCATTATTACGGAGTGTTTTCGTCAGCTGCATAACGTAAAACTATTTATATTGTGGAGTTACCATTTTTCAACAATGTCTCCCATTGCAACAGAATGAAATACGCTTTCTGAAGCATAAAAATTGAAGCGTTGAGAGTTTGATTATCCAATCAATAATTACTTCATAATAATCATATGAAATTGTTGCCGTTATTCTGAAATACGGTGTACGTGACTCCTGTTTTATTTGGAAGCAAAACTCATTACACTCGACTGTTCGTAGGTAAAGTCTGTGTCTGTGTCATATCTGGAATTCTGTATTTAAACTTGGTCCGCCAACTATACAGCCTCAGGTCCAGCGATTTCCAATAACTGCGTAACATAAAATATAACCAACAGCTCGAGGTACACATCACTTTTACGTATAGGTTCAAATGAATGATATTAAATGTTCTGAATTCATATAGACTTATGGTTTTTTTACATTTCCGATCAAAATTAAAATTTTTTGTGCTATATGACTATTTCTGACTTCTTGCTGATATTAAACGAGAGGAATTTTGTCGCTCTAAATATAATTAATTATATCGAGATGAATGTATAGGGCTTATTAAGAAATTTAATAATTAAAATTGAAATATATGGATGTATTTAAAATTTAAATTACTCATGGTTTATTTAACGACGCTCGCAACTGCAGAGGTTATATCAACGTCGCGGTGTGCCGGAATTTTGTCCCGCAGGAGTTCTTTTACATGCCAGTAAATCTACTGACATCAGCCTGTCGCATTTAAGCACACTTAATTGCCATCGACCTGGGCCGGGATCGAACCCGCAACCTCGAGCATAGAAGGCCAGCGCTGTACCAACTACGCTATCAAGGCCGACTGGATGTATTTGTCTTCTATATAAGTACAGTATATAGACTTACGTCGACCTGGTTGGCGAGTTGGTACAGCGCTGGTCTTCTATGCTCGAGGTTGCGGATTCGATCCCGGGCCAGGTCGATGGCATTTAAGTGTGCTTAAATGCGACAGGCTCATGTCAGTAGATTTACTGGCATGTAAAAGAACTCCTGCGGGACAAAATTCCGACACATCCGGCGGCGCTGATATAACCTCTGCAGTTGCGAGCGTCGTTAAAACATAACATTAACATTATAGACTTACAAGTAAACCTTCAGACGGGATAAGAAACAAAACAAATGCGTTTATTGCCATTCGATTCAGCATTAAAACCAATGAAAAATACGTAAGTTTTAGAACTCGAACGCAATGGACACCAGAGACCACGACCAATCAAGATGCAAGGTGACATGGACTACTTAGACTAGATTGCAAACACATATATCACACAGCGATACTAGAAGCGAGAGAGAAGACAGTGCTGCTCTAGAAAGCGCTGTCAGTTGTAGCCTACCTTGCAGTTTGTGTAATGTTATGTACAGTGAGCTGAAGAAGATGAAACCAGTAGTGGCTAAAAGAGAGAGAGAGAGAGAGAGAGAGAGAGGGTTATGAGGAGACAGACTGTGAAATGTCGTGAAAGGAAGTTGAAATTGTTGATGATATATACTACTTATTAAAGAATTATGAAACGGAAGCAGTTAAAGAAAGTCATACTCTGGACCAGGCCTGCACAAACAGCGCTCAACGAGCGCGCGCGCTCCTTCGGAGCGGGAGAGCCGTGTTTACCGCTCGCCGAAACGGAGAGGAAGATACGTCAGAATGACATAGACTTGCTGTAGGTGGAGGAGAGGGAAACGACCACTCAGTTATCTAGTGGAGTGCAGTGTGTAGGCCTATTCTCATTAACTGTTTCACGTTGCTTACCTACTGCTACAGTACAGTATGGAGGAATCTAAAAGACGGAACATAACATTTAACATTTAACGATTTACAGCTCGAACTTATTGATCTTCAATGTGACCTAAGAGCTAAAGATTGTTTGAATAATACTACTAGCCTGGTTGAGTTTTACAAGACTAACATTAGCAATAATATCCACGACTACACAGGCTGGCTGTGAATATGATTGCTTTTGGCTCAACATTTATATTTGTGAGCAACTGTTTTTTGTTATCAACTTTAATAAAGGCAGCATCGAACATCTGTAACTGATGTTTCATTACGATCAGTAGGCTACTTTTCCTTTCAGCTGCCAACAGCATAAAACCTCGTTTTGATGTACTGATAAATAAAAATATAACAAAATAATATTGTACATTTAAGTAGCAATCAGTAGAATTTCTATTACTTCTGTAAATTAAATATTTCGTTATTAATTAATAATAGTCGAAGATAGTTTTGCAAACACTGAACGGGAATTTATTTCATAAGTACTCGTAATAGTACTTTCTTTTGTGTACATTTTGTACGAGATCACCCCTTCTTCCAGTCCACCCTCATAACAGAGCGCAGCTAATATCTGCATTCCGCTCATGAGCTGTGAGCCGGCTCGGAGAGCGCAAACCTTGTGCAGGCCTGCTCTGGACATTGATGAAAATGAACCACGAGACGATGAGAATGACATGCGTCATGTATGAGAATGGGAGACTGAAAAACAACTACTACGTCAGAAGAGGAATCAAGTACTTCACAATATTCCGATTCTCTATACTCTCCATCCCCTTCCAAACATCCCGAGTCATTGACTTTGAAAAAAATGTAACGTAATAGAGTAATCAACTTTACATTCATTCCCGAATTTGTACAATCAATGACTCTGTGACCAGAATTAATGAAGATCTAGCATCTGTAGCTCAATGGGCGCAAAAATTTGGACTTAGACTAAACCCAGACAAATCACAAGCTATAATAATGGGCCACCAACGAGCATTAAACAAAATAGATCTAGCCACTGTATCAAATACAAAAATAAATAATACTACAATTACATATAGTAAGACAGTAAAAAATTTAGGGGTATATTTACATTCAAATTTAAATTTTCAAAGTCAAGTGACCTACATATGTAAGAAAACTTTTTCCATAATTCATTCCCTCAAACACTTAACCAATGTTTTACCTCTCAGCCTTAAAAAGAACCTGATCCAAACTTTAGTGATGCCCCACTTCGATTATTGCGATTCTTTATTCACGAACCTAAATACTGATCTTGCCCATAGACTACAGCGTGTTCACAATATCTGCTTTCGTTTCGTTTGTAACATTAGAAAATTCGATCATGTAACACCGTCACTAGAATTGTTGTCTTGGAGTCCACTTAAAGAAAGAAGATTCTTCAACTCTCTCTTATTACTATTTAAAATCATCCACACCTCCACACCCTCTTACCTAGCATCTCGTTTTGTTTACCTTTCACTACCTCGAACCCGGAACATCTACCTTCTCTCTATTCCTCTGCACAGAACATCCTTCTACTCATCATCTTTCAGCATATCTATTCCACGCCTCTGGAATTCTCTCCCTGACCACGTCAGAGACTGTCGGACAATATCAAAATTCAAATTTAAATTAAAAAATCATATTCTAGTTCGTGGAATTGTTCGTTGAACACATGTCAGGTTGCGCAACTTCACCTTAACCCATGACATATAGTAAATATTGTAACTATGCTGTTGTAAAATTGAAAATTAATATGTAATGTATTTATTATTATTATTATTATTATTATTATTATTATTATTATTATTATTATTATTATTGTCAGTTATCAATATCATCATTGCTATCTCTGTTTTCTTTCTTTTCGTTGTATTAGCTCGATGAGAGCACTATTATGTACTTTTGACTCTGTTGACCCTCTATATGGCTTTAACTTAAGTTGTATCATTTTCATCAGTGTTTGTATTTCTTTTTTGTATTTATATGTGCTATCTGGTAGGATGGAAGAGAAGGCCTTATGGCCTTAATCCTGTCAGATTAAATAAATTATTATTATTATTAATCGATTCTGCCAGGTGTACCGACTAACAATAAGAAAAAGTTTAACCAGGTCGTGGAGCAGTATGAAACATAGTTTACAAGGCTAACACACGAAAATCAACTCTACAAAATGAAGCAAGCTAACGAACAACAAAACGATGTTATGAATAAAATTAAATAAGTGCACCGAAGAACATTAAATGACGAATTTTGTGTACTGTGGTTATTAAATGAAATTGTAAAAGAAAGTAACATAAAAAGAATTGCTCGTAATTTATTAAGGACAGTTAAAAATTACATCAACGCAAGTCCTTCCTGGTTACATCGCTTTAAAAATAATTATATAGTAAGATTGTCAGCTGAAAAATAACACCAGGTACATGACAAGATACCTCTTGAACAATCAATCCAAACTTTCAGACGTGAGTACACGTCACTTATGGACAAGTACAATGATGATCATGTGTTTAATGTACAGGGACATCATTTTATTTTTACTTCAATTTTTATTGTACCTGAGTTTTGGAATGTACTTCACTCCCACCCCTTCTACTAGTAAACTTCCAACCGTTCACGACACAGAGCCGAGGGCGCGTAAGCAGTACTGAGTTACTGAGTATAGTACGTTTCAGAAATATGTTCGCGTTTTCCAGTGACGAAAGAGCTTTCAATATTGAATCATATTTTCGTACGGGTACTGTCGTCCGTTTCCCTATGTCGCATCCCGGTTTCCCCCACCTGCTTCTGTTCGCCCCTCTGTAAAGTCTAGTAGCTGGGCTATCTTAGCTCTTTTCTGAAAACATTAATTTCTGTTAGGAATTGGACGTCTACGTAATATTATTCAAGTGTTTAAAATATCTTAACTAAAAGGGCCTCCTTAAGTAATTAACTGTCACGTGATCCCCCCCTTTCTACAACCCTGCGACAAAACCACTTGAACGGACAGTAGATAGCATTTCTGAGTGATTTTATCTTTTCGGATCGGGCAGAAGTGAAGATTGAATTTACAGTACGTAAGGTACTCTTTTATAGAGTAGGTACAGAATTATTTCAACATGAGTTACTCGTACGAAGGACGAAACTGGTAATTGTAATTAGGTACAATAGTCTATAGTGCGATAATATGGACAAAAGAACTGAAGCCTGTATCGAAATGAACGGCCACCATTTTCTAAAATGTGTTTAAATATCCATGTTATAATTATTTTTCAATTTAACTTCATTCTCTATATAGTACGCTAATGTGCTGTAACAGTACAATATACACTGCATAATTAATACTTCCGAATGGATAGCTCAATTCGTGTGTAAAACACTAAGTGTTAATACAGTACTGTATTTTGATTAAACAAAAACCTAATGAAAATTATCAAACTCAAAATTGCGATATTTCCTAATTTACATAAATGGATGAACTACTTTTCTTCCCTCCTATACCTAGTAAAGTGATTTGTATTTTACGCCAGTATCATCGAACTCCGTCGTGGAAAGGGTAGCAAACGGTGTTTCCTGTTTCAATCGTTAATAGAAAGGTGTAGCCAGGTTAATATTAAAAATGTTAGTAAAAATAAAATGATGTCTCTGTAGATGAATGTGGATTCCATAAGGAAATCTTTTCGGCAGAACATTAGAACGTCAAGTGAACCAGTGAAGTGTATGATGTCTTGCAATCCAAAGGAGTAACTACACATTCCTACACTATAATGCCGGTGGTTTCTAAAGCTGGAAAATTGATGCGAAAGTTACTACTGATTCTTCAAGAACTAAAAGGTGTAAGTGTAAGAGTTATGGAACGCATTTTCCATATGAATAAAATTCTTTCGAGAAATATTCCTTCCTAACTCTGCAACACGCAATCTTCTGCTATTAGACTCGTATGGTGTCCACTGCGACGAAAATACAATTAAGCAAATGATAAAAGAAGCGTACTATGATCTTGGAAGACTAATGGTGAAAATCATAGGCCTACCATCAAATACGACTTATGAGCTGCAACCTTTGGAGAGATATTTTTTTCGAATGTATAAGCATATGATTCGATAAATTTTCCGTAATGTATATTTTAAGGATTCATCTGATATAATACAAGAACGCAACAATATACTCAAACTAAGACGCTTGTTTACCAGTAGTTTCTTTCTCCACAATTCCAACAGGGGCATCGGTATGGTTAGGTATTAGCTGGATTGGCATCCAAGAGTGGACATCGTTTACAAAACACTACGGAGTACTTCAGTACTGTATCCGAAATGTACAAGATTATATCTGCAGTGCTCGGGAAAAGTGACATAAGTCAGTTTTCACGAAAACTTTTTTGATAATTTATTGACAACTTACGGAACATCTGCTCGCTTGGAAAGAAATACATAAGTATTTGTCCCATTACAATAATTCATATAGAAAAAAATCAAATCAACATAAACTAGTGTAAGTTGTCAGTAAATTATCAAAAAAGGTTTGTGGAAACTGACTTATGTCACTTTTCCCAAGCACTGCAGATTATGACCTATGCAAAATCAGCTTAAGGTGCAGGTGGTGTACTGACAATTTATGTTTTTAACATTTTTTCATTAGGTATCACTTTTGTGCGACATAAGTTCCTGGATAAAAACAAACACAGATTCTGGAAATACGATGCAATAAGTAACATCATGACCACATCATCGTTTTCCTCCTTATGCATTAATCACTAGTTGAAGATGTTTTCTTACTGTTTGAAGCCTCGTGTTCTGCGCTGTGTATCGCACTTGTTAACTGCAGTCGAGTTAGGAAATTTGAGGAATATTCATATTTTATTATGCTGATTCCAATAATATTCGTTTAATTTCCGTTGTTTTTTTAACTCAGGTGAAGGTTTACTTGTTAGCGGAATCGAATCGAATAGAATTTCTCTTCACAGTGTATTTAAATGGAAGATAGCAGAAAGCGGCGCATCGAATCGAATCGAAGCGAATCGAACAGAACAGAACAGAATTCAGGAGCTAGAATATTTATTCCACTGCCAGAACAGAATTTCTCTTCACAGTGTATTTAAATGGAAGATAGCAGAAAGCGGCGCATCGAATCGAATCGAAGCGAATCGAACAGAACAGAATTCAGGAGCTAGAATATTTATTCCAATGCCAGAACAGAATTTCTCTTCATAGTGTATTTAAATGGAAGAAAGCAGAAAGCGGCGCATCGAATCGAATTGAAGCGAATCGAACAGAACAGAATTCAGGAGCTAGAATATTTATTCCACTGCCAGAACAGAATTTCTCTTCACAGTGTATTTAAATGGAAGATAGCAGAAAGCGGCGCATGGAATCGAATCGAAGCGAATTGAACAGAACAGAACAGAACAGAATTCAGGAACTAGAATATTTATTCCACTGCCAGAACAGAATTTCTCTTCACAGTGTATTTAAATGGAAGATAGCAGAAAGCGGCGCATGGAATCGAATCGAAGCGAATTGAACAGAACAGAATTCAGGAGCTAGAATATTTATTCCACTGCCAGAACAGAATTTCTCTTCACAGTGTATTTAAATGGAAGATAGCAGAAAGCGGCGCATGGAATCGAATCGAAGCGAATTGAACAGAACAGAACAGAATTCAGGAGCTAGAATATTTATTCCACTGCCAGAACAGAATTTCTCTTCACAGTGTATTTAAATGGAAGATAGCAGAAAGCGGCGCATGGAATCGAATCGAAGCGAATTGAACAGAACAGAACAGAATTCAGGAAGGAGAATATTTATTCCAATGCCAGAACAGAATTTCTCTTCACAGTGTATTTAAATGGAAGATAGCAGAAAGCGGCGCATCGAATCGAATCGAATCGAAGCGAACAGAACAGAACAGAATTCAGGAGCTAGAATATTTATTCCACTGCCAGAACAGAATTTCTTGTTTCGGGTATGATCGTAAGTTCTCGTGAAGCCTTCGTGGAAAAACAAATGAATCACATCCATTCTTGGGAGCTTAATTTGTTTACTATTGAAAGTTAATGCTACCATTTCATATTACCTCCAAAAGTACCAGCTAGAAGAGCTTGAAGTAATCGGACTTCTGGTTGGAGCAAGAGGTACCGCTACTCTCTTCATGAAAGATGTGTTTAAGAGGCTTGGAATACTTACATCTATTATTCCGATTGTAACTTTAGCTGTACTGAAAGGCTCAATTGCTCTCCTGAAGCATTACATATATTCGAAATGAAACCAAGTTCATTAGCATTCTTTACTTTTTTGTAACACTTGCCTCTCTAAAACTAGGTATATTTCCACCAATCACAAAATGTATTTGCAGCTATGTACTTCTAGAAGTTTCATTGTCAAAACAAAATTAATGGTTCACTGAACTTGTAAACATTTATATGGTTAAGTACTCTTTGTCCCTTGTGGCAGCTCACGAATGGTGAGAAGATTTCTAAATTAATTAATTACGTATACAAAAATCATAATTTAATATGAACGAAGAGAAATTGATAAATCTTGTGTAGAATTACTGGGTGGTATTCGTAGACATTTCGCAGCACGCGCTACGAGCGTACTAAGCTAGCCACGGCTATCCACTGGTTACTAGTACAGAATTCAAATCATATCCTATCGCTAACACTGGTTTATGAATACGAAAAACGCTAATAATCCACCGAAAACCAGCGCTAAAAATATCTATGAATACGGCCCATTCTCTTTTGCATGACAAAACACAAAACACAAAAGTACTGTTCGGTTCGATTCCACTAAATGTGAGTGGCAGCAGACTTTTCGTTTCGATTCGATTCGGTTCGATTTCGCTAAGTGGGAGCGGGGCTTTAGACAGCTGTTTTAAGAAACAGAGGAATAAGGGGATCGATCATAGCAGAAATTGCATCTATAAAATACGGCCACACATTACTACAAGATGCAGATGGAAATGTTATAGGATTAGGGTGTAAATCCGGATTTCACCTCTTTTTCCAGTGAACTGCCAATTATTCCAAAACCAATTCTGTTTCTGTTCTGAATACCAAAAAGGGGAGAAAATCCTCATAGAAACTGTCTATTTCTTTATGCGACTGTGAAGATCTGAGAGCGTTGGCTTCTGCTGGGATGTATAAACCACAAATGACGAGAGGTTTAAAGAGGAGACAGCCTCATTCCAGGTTTGTGCTTTGACTGCAGTCGTTTTCTGCGCCGTTGGGATTCTTTACGAGCAAAAGGGTAGTTCAATTCAAAAGCTGTCCAAGTAAAACAGATTTTGTAATTTCAAAGCAAGCAAAAGGCAACCATATAGCGACGCATTGATTCCGTCCCTTGCACATCGATAAACAGGACGCTGTGGTAGGTTGTGAAGTTCGTAACTAGTGGTTCACAAGTCGCTTATACAATTCCTGGGACGTACTTCAATAGAGAGATCTTCGATTTTGAAATACAACCACCGACGTATCTCAGTAGACAGACGAGTTTTCCTTCTGCTCTGGAGCTGCGTCTGGTTCGATTCCCGCTCGGACTAATTACCTGGTTGGGTTATTTTACGAGATTTTCCCAAAGCGTAAGGCGAATATCACGCTTTCTACAGCGAAACCTAGGCTCGTCTGGCCAAATATCATCTCTCTATCACAATCCCATGGACGCTAAGTAATCTGATAATTAATACAGTGTGTCGTGAAAAAAAAAAACAACTGTACAGTTATTTACGACACAAGTGTTAACATGACAGTCCATTTTATGTGTAGGGATATTTGTGAAACGAGGTCTCAAACAGAGTCGAGCAAACCGTACGAACAAAATAAAATGATTCTTAACATGTGTGTTATGCACTGTATTTTAGACTGCCGTTCGTTAGTGCTGATATAGATACATTTCCAGTGCTGTCATGGTAATTTTTCTCTTGGCCATACGGCCCACTTCTTGTTTTCTCCCTTGAAATATATTTCACTCTCCTCTGTCTATCTCTCCGATTGTCATTTAATTACTTTTATGCTCGACCATGCCGAAATGTAGTAATTATACACCTGGTAGCAGTCCTTTAATGCATGTCATTGAAGTACACCTACTCATTAAAGTACAGGTGTTCAGCCAATGACAACTCAGCTTACAGGTGTTCAGCCAATGACAAGTCTGCTTTGTACCGTTATAAAACCGCAAGTATCGATTATTCTCGGATATGCAATCGAAAGAGAATTAGCGAAAAGTCACGGAGGCTGGAAATCCAATACTGTCGCAGAAGGTTATGTTCTGTTACTATAATAATTAGCGTTAATTGTAAATAATATTTAAATAAATTCAATTTGTCATCTCGTTTTTCAATGTCGAATTCAATAATCAAGTTATATCAAGTTTAACGGGATTACATCAATGTCAATGACATTATTGTTCCTCGGAAAAAATCAATACTTTCGCGTCTGCGCACATCTCACAATTAACGACCTAGAACAAGGTCACTTCCGATCTTGTCAGATACAAATAAAATGTATACATCTGAATAATTTCAAGTTAGAAATATGGTCGAGCATAAAAAGTCGTATGAAACTTGCCTATAATGGTAATTAAGATGCTCGTATGAATATTATGAAACTCGCTTGCGCTCGTTTCATAAACATCCATACTTGCGTCTTAATTACTATCATTATAGGCTCGTTGCATAATGTACTATTTATTATTAAAGAGGAAGTAAAGAAATTGTTTTGCTCTACTTTTTAATTGTACATGCGTGATTTAAAGAATACACCATGTAGCCCCACCGTAGATGCACACTTGTCTCGATGAATCTTGGAGTATTTGCAGCATTTCTTGTTTTTCAACCATTACTTTAGGTAATTTTGGATCCCAGTGCTGCAGAGGTGGACAATTTTTGTTTATGAACATCAAACAGAATACATTAGGAACAGCAAGAGATGATCTAAGATCTGTACAGATCACTGCGTACAAAACTTAGGCACCCATATACCGTATGGCTCCGTACAGACAAAATTTTCTTTCCCCCCCCACCCATACAATTAATTATAAAAATTGTAGGTTCCGATATGATGTATGGCCCTGTATGGCCTCCATAACAGCACTGGACATTTTTCAATTCTCCACTGCCTTAGTATTCCCCTTCATTGTAGGCCTAATAGTGCAACTGTAACACATTGAGGGGAAAGACCTACGGTACAGGAAATAAATCTTATTTCTCATATTATTTTCAGAAGAGACTCTATTTTCCTAACATAGTTTCATATCAATATATGAAGCCTTTTAAATACAACATTTTCACTTTTGCACTTTATGGTAATCACAGACATAAACATGCAAAGAAAAAAAATCTGTATTATAAAGAAAATTATATATATTCTCTCAAGATTATCACAGAATCACAAATCTTCTCTTAAATGAAAACTAAAAAACATCTAATCAATTTTGTTCTATAATAAAAAAAAATAATTTTTATATTTTAATTTTTCATTTTGTAAACAGAAAGAAAAAATTGCAAGTCTACTTGTAACTTATTCTTTAATTTGCAATTTAACAATTGCATCTTACAGAATTATTCATGTATATTGTGAGAATATGCCCTGAAAATTTTATTCAATTATCTCTATTATTGTCTGAGATATTACATATTAAGTTTTGAAAAATGTAAAAATCAAACTCCGGATATTCAAGGGGACTGGAACACAGCGGCTATTTAAAAATGGAGTAAAAGCAATTATTTTCGTTAGACTTTGAAATTTCGCTCAAATGTAGTCAATACTATGAATTATTTTTAGGGTAAAAATAAAAACAGGTTAATTTTGACACATATTTGGTCATTCCTGTAGGTCCTTTCTCTTGGAACCAAGAGGTACTATAGGTCAGTGTGGAGCAATAGACTGTAGATCGAGAGGTCCCCGTTTCAAATCCACATTCCCCCTAACATTATATTTTGTAATTACTCGTACATTTAATTCTTAATTGTTTCATATTGATATCAGTAAAATAGTCGTTGAAGCAGTTCATTTAATATGTATACAGTATGTTTCTTAAAAACGAGTAATTTTTCAAAAAGTATACGTACAATTGTTTTAATATAAATTAATAGTCAATAAAAATGTAATTACGAAGCAAATAGATTTAAAGAAATAGTTTCTTCAAACTAAGTTGCAAAATAGAAAATAAATAACCTCTGAAACCTTTATTAAAATTGCTCACAATTACTGCACTGTTTTTTATAATTTTATCTGCCTGAAATTGAAGAGCTCTCTGCAAAAAGCTAGTAGCTCCACTTTTGCAAAGATGCGGAAGACAGCAAAAATATTAAAAAAAAATTCAACTTTAAACTGAGCTTCTTTCCTTCTTTAGAGTTTGTACTAGATACCTAGGAGTTTCATTTTATCACTTACTCATTTATCACCATCAGCAATTTAGGGGGATAAAATAAACAGATAATGGAGCTACTCCCCTTTTTGTAATAAAATTGGATACAATTAGCCACATTATGCACTGAACATACGTATAGTGTGCGCATATCATAAACTACAACACAAAACATAGCATATATATACTGGTCCAGAATTGTTATCAACATTTTTAGCTCAATGGGCGAGTTGTTAAAATTGTTATTAATTTCCCATTATATTGATGACATAAGCTTTGAAATGAGTGGCAAAGCATCACATTCGAAGCTTTCGCGTGTTCACAATTTCGTTGAAAGGAATCAGGCTAACAGATTTCAATATATAGATATAAAATCTGCTAATTGAAAAGTTATTTTCTTCACCCAATAGACCAGAACTCATGAAGTCATAACGTCAGCGTTCGTGTTTTGTTTTGCGCAATATTAACGAGGAAGGAAGGGAGGGGGATAATAGGCGACAACGATCAGTCCTCCGTCCCTCCCGCCACCATAAGGGCTACTTGTCGTGATGAGCAACTTATCTCACTCCCAATGGCACCCATTGGTGCGTCAGGATGCCAGATATTATCTCTACATCCACGCACTCTGCAGTCAATACCATGAAACACACATTACAGTATACTCCCTATTCGTTGTTACCTAATAAATGTGTCCTTTTAGGGAACCACGATTGAAGTTTTATGTTTAGAATATTCTGAGTATATTTTTAATAGGAAATTATTTATCTTTGATTTTTATTTCAATAATAACTACCATCACTATATGTGCGTCCGTTTCGTCTGCAATATTCGCCGGGCTGATCACGTAACGCCATCCCTCGAAATGTTGTCCTGGCTCCGCCTAGAAGATCGTAGGAAAATCCACTGTCTTCCCCTTCTCTTTCACATATTGCATTTCTCCACTCCTGTCTATCTTGCGTCTCGTTTTCAAAATTTATCCACCCATCATAACCTAGACACACGATCACAACACTCCTAAATATTATCCATTCCCTCCCACCGAACATTCTCATATTCATCTTCTTTCACTGTGGCTGTTCTTCGGCTTTGGAATTCCCTAATGAGTAATGTCAGGGACTGTCAGACATCAAACCAATTTAAGAATAGGCTAACGAAATATTTTTCTAACAATTCTTGTTAACAATAATAGCTGTTTCAGGTTTCTCAATGTTTAATGGTTATATTTATCACAGATAAATATCTAAACTATCTCATTATTATTATTATTATTATTATTATTATTATTATAACTATTTCTTACCAATTTTTATTATTGTCACACTAACATTACTTATCCAACTTTCATTATTTACTTTCATGTTGTTTTATGGTCTAGATATTAATGTAATAACTATGTAACCAATTGTATTCAATTAGAATTAGAGTCTGGCTGGGCGGAAGAGAAGGCCCACTGGCCTTAGCTCTGCCAGATTAAATAAATAAATTATTATTATAAATTGTAGTAAGAACCCCGTTTATCCGAAATAAAGGGGATGGAGCCATTTCGAATAAAGTGATTTTTCGGATAATCGATGAGAAATATTTTCAGTAAAAATGGGAAGGAAAAGAGATCGTTAGGCATGTAAATTACTGTATACACGAAAATTCTTTGAATTTAATATTGTAATTGCAATCAATTTTACATCCAAATTATTTTACTCGACATCACACTCGCGTAATTTAAAAAAATAAGACGTACCGATAACGTCATAACTGCAACACAACTAAAATGAATGAGATATTGGAAACTTACCTCTAACGCATACACTGTAATCCTGTAATTCCCGGATAGGTGGGAGGAGAGGGGCGAAAAGAACGTCTCACTAACAGGACTGGCCGCTCCCTGTTACTATATAAAACAAGTGTTTGGAGGATGGAGGTGGAAAACAGATGTGCTGTCCAAATTTCACGAAGGATCCCTGCGAGGGGAGTTTGGTTCTTGCGGGGTAAGAGGAGAGAATAAGCCAGTAACTCAGCGTTTTTGAAGGAGCAGGTGGATGGGAGTGGTGTCATTGGCCGGCTGGGACAAACAAGACTCAGTCAATGGCCGGTAGGTTCCGTGTCGAGGATAGGTTTTAAGAGTGGGGGAAAAACTTGCATTTCTTGCTCGGATCTTCTCGTGAAATGTGGACTGTAGCATTGCTGTGAGGACATTGACACATATTTCTAGCCATGCTATTAGGGGATGAACAAAATATTGTAGGGATAAACAAAGCATTGGCTGCTTCTTTTCCGACGTTGTTTTGGATAAGCCGGATTTCCGTTAATCACTGTTTGGTTAGGAGGGGTTTTACTGTAAATGCATATAGGAAAAAAATGGAAACAACAGATACAAGATAATGATTGAAGAAGATACAGTATACCTCAGTTTTATTGATAGACTAGTTAATTACAAGACAGAGAGAAACACAAATCCGGGCAAACCAAGGTAAATATCACTGAAACAGTTTAAGAATACACTTCATGAAAGAGACTTTAAAGTTTAATTAATGATGATGATGATGATGATGATGATGATGAATATGATGATGGTGATGATTACGATTTTGAAAAGATGGACAGACTCTTGGTGAAAAGTCTATGTTTTATTTGCAATTGGAATGGAATGGAATTTAACTGAGAGGGGCACGGACAGCCCAGCACTGCGACTTATTGTGATCTATTGCGCTAACCCTCGATATGGAATGAGTCGCATGCTACAGATCCCCTACGCGCACCGCCCTAATCACATGACTCCCTTAACGACCGGTCCCTACATCCGACAGAATCACATACCATTCCTACTTCGGCAACTTCCCCCAAGGCTCCCCTGTCGGTCCAATGCGAAACTCCTCCCCCGAGTAGGTCCGCCTCGGGTGCTCGTTGCAGAAGCCATCCAACATCACTTAGCTATATTCCACGGAGGCCGGTCGAGAGAGCCAGCAACTTCGAGAATCCGCCGGTAGACTGATTTGAAAAACCAGAAAAGGGATGTTGAGGAAAGGATGATGGGGAGGAAAGGAAGTGGCAAAGATGAGTGGGGTTCCAATCGCCTGATAGAGTTACCTGATATTCATCCGAAGGAGTGAGGAAAAAAAACCGAAAAAACCTCACCCAGACAACTCCCTGACCGGGATTCGAAACCGGGACCGCTGGGTTCGAAGTTAGGCTCGCTAACACCACAGCCACAACAGTGGACCTATGTTTTATTTAGTTGGTTATTTATGACGCTGTATTAAGGGTATTTGAGAATAAGGTGCTTAGGAAAATATTTGGGGCTAAGAGGGATGAAGTTACAGATGAATGGAGAAAGTTACACAATGCAGAACTGCAAGCATTGTATTCTTCATCTGACATAATTAGGAACATTAAATCCAGACGTTTGAGATGGGCAGGGCATGTAGCACGTATGGGCGAATCCAGAAATGCATATAGAGTGTTAGTTGGAAGGCCGGAGGGAAAAATACCTTTGGGGAGGCCGAACGTAGATGGGAAGATAATATTAAAATGGATTTGAGGGAGGTGGGATATGATGATACAGATTGGATTGATCTTGCTCAGGATAGGGACCAATGGCGGGCTTATGCGAGGGCGGCAATGAACCTCCGGGTTCCTTAAAAGCCAGTAAGTAAGTAAGTAAGTAAGTAAGTAAGTAAGTAAGTAAGTAAGTAAGTAAGTAAATAATAATAATAATAATAATAATAATAATAATAATAATAATAATAATTATTATTATTATTATTATTACACATTTCAAAACAAATTAATTTTATTCATCGTGTTACAAATGTTGTTACTCTTTGCAATTTATTTTCTCACAATATTATAATATATATAAATAAAATTATTTACCTATTATATAACCAAATAAGAATATAATCATTCATTTTCTGCATTGCACATTAAAGACACTCTTTATAACCTTCCTCACCCCAAAAAATACGTTTGGTTTAATTCATACGTTGTAGTGTTTAAGTAGGAATATTAAATTAATTTTTAATAAATTTACTACTTAAAAATCTTTTAATATTAATTTTCTACCTACGAAAATAGGCATTTAAAAGCAATGTACGTGTTAAAATATATTCATAGTAGACCCTAGCTTGTTACAAGTGCCAATTAAAACGGAATACAGTTATTTTTTAGTAATTAATTTCTTTTAAAAATATTTTCTCATCGATATAAACTTTTTCGTCTCCTTTGTTAGTTTAGACTACGTGACAAACAAGGTCTTAAAATATAGCGCCTGATTTTAAATGAAAAGCCTTTATTTTTTTTTTTTGCAATGGCTGCATTTCATGTGTGTTACTTCCCGATAAGTTGGAGATACTGAATATGAACATTGTCCAATAATTTAGCAGGAAGTGCCGTTCACAGACAGATACACACAAACTTACAAAGGAAAAGACAGACAGAATTTAAGAACACTTTTTCGATATGAGTGATGCTGAAAACAAGAAAATCTGAAAATATATTTTTGCAGCAATGTAAAACTTTCATATTATACATAAGAAATATAAATTTACGAAGTTAATATTATATGACACCGAAACTGTTTAATTAGGACAGACTTCTAGTATCGTATTAACAGAGAGTTAGAATGAAAGTTGAATAACTGCATTTCGTTGTTACATCACCTTCAACTGTTAAGTTACGTGATCAGTTAAACAAGATGGACGCCAACTCTGTGGACAGGGCATTTTTTGTGATTGACTTACCTATTCTGGAAACCTTATCCCGAAGAAATAAAGTGGGTTCAGAACACAGTGGAGTGTACGGCAATGAACAAGCACTCTTACTGGCCAAGCTCGGATCTGCCAACCGACGCTATGGCCGGGAACTTTGTGTTGACATATCTAAGTGTATAATCAAACAGGCTCTCAAGGAGAACCTGATTAAGAGTTCCTAGGAACCTGGAGATCTACACCAGCTATGAGAAACGTCAAACATCTTATTGGAGATGTAGGTCATCCCATATTATTTGCAGATGATATAAGTTTAGTAATGAAATTACAGCCATAACTCCAATACATTTCAATCTTCTACAGGGGCAATTCACCTCAAAGTATGTGGAGAAATAAATTAGTGTTAAATTGCTACAAAGCTAACACACTCCAATTTAAATCCTGCCCAAATTCAATCTCGCAAATTTCAAGTGCAATAATTAACAACAGGTCCCTAATAGAAACAACAACTAATTTTCTTGGTTTACAAATCGATAATATGTTAAATTGAAAAAAAAATCATATTAAATAAATTATACTCGAACTAAATTGAATATGTTTTGCTATTAGATCTATGCAAGAGGTTGTAAATATCAATATCTATAAAACAATTTACTTTGCAGACTTCCACTCAATAATGAATTTTGGAATAATATTCTGGGAAAATTCTACAGATCGTAGCAGTATATTCCTACTACAAAAAAGAGTAATTAGAATAACAGTAAGTGCCAAATCTAGGGATTCGTGTAGGACTGTTTTAAAAAACTTCAAATAATGCCCATGGCTTGTCAGTATATTTTTTCATTAATAGACTTCTTCCTGTGCAATCTTGAAAACTTTGTAACTAATTCAACAATTTATAGTATAAATACTGTCCAAAATGACTTTCATACTCCATCGACAAGTTTATTGTGCTATCAAAAAGAAGTACATTTTATGGCAGTAAACATTGTAATAATCTTCCTACGGATATAAAAAATTAAACTCAAAATATAAGATTATTTAGGGTTAAATTAAAGAAGTACCTATTTTTTCACGCCATGTACTCTATAGGTGAATTTATGGATTCCAGGTATTTTGCCTCTTACAGCTTACTTAGTTCTACATTTTACCTAGGCCTACTTCTCTTTACCTCCTACAGTTTGCCTACTACAATTTTGCCTTCTACACTTATCCGTATTGTATTTGTACCACTTTTCTCAATCTATGCCAAAACTGTTTGTAGTAGGCCTAAATAATGTACCGTATGTTACCAAGTAACATAAATCCAAACCTTGCTCTCACTTCAAAAAGTAAAAAGGAGTCGTGCTTGACGTTTCGGCCATCATCGCAGTCCTTCTGGGCAGCAATGGAACGGAAAGTTATACCATAATTCAAAGGTGGAAATCTTCTATCTTATGAAGGATATTTATGTCACAAACAGAAGGAGACCTCGCAATTGGCGAATGCACTACCGCTGCATTGAAAGCAAAACTTTTCGAGGTAGAGCTTATCTGAAGTGGTCCCCCCAGGATTTTGAAACCTACTGAGCGAAATCATCCATGCAACAAATCAGGAATTAGTGTCTTCCAGAAAAATTGTTTCAACAATGAAGAGAATTGCACTGGAGCATCCTGAACAGCATCCTTCTAGATTAAGAACTAGAAAATGTGAGTCCAGGTGTAATAACTTATCTGCCAGTAGGATCATCGGCTAGGGCTCGGAAGTTGAGGAAAAATACTTTTTTTTTCGAGTGTCCAAAGACAAGGCCCAATATGATATATGTTCATTTAGGGTCATTTAGGCCAGAAAATGATGTCCTTTTCTGCTTTTTTCGATATTTTTCGGCTTATTGGTCCTTTTTAGCCGGTTATTTTAGGTCTTAGTGGCTTTTTCTTTTGCAACTTTAGCTTCTTTCGACTATATTTTTACTGCCATTTTTACAATTCACCACGCGATCTCACTTGCTTCAAGTAGGCTATACACCAATGACATCCGTTGATGTGGAGAGAAGTTTCTCGATGTTTCGCAACGAGCTGTCAGAAAACCGACGATCCTTTACACTTAAGAACCTGGAGATGATTATTGTGATATACTGCAATGTTAAGTGAAGTAAAGTTTCCGAAGTCCAATTTCTGTAACCCTAGCGTGGTTAAGCCACAACTTCTAGTTATAGGCCTACTAATTTCGATTTCTTTCTCCAGGATGATCATTTCGGACTCACTGAATTCATTCTAGGTGGCAAAAATTGTTAATTCTAAATTCGCCAAGTACTTAAAAAAACACGGACTTCCTTTTTTCAAATAATGTTAATCTAAAAATATATATAATGTCTGAAAGAAGAAGCACTTCATTCATATAGTGTTTTTCACACTGTATGTTGCATACCATCAGAATTTGTATTTTTGAAACATTATATTCATTAAATATGCAATTGAAACTTACTTACTTACTGGCTTTTAAGGAACCCGGAGGTTCATTGCCGCCCTCACATAAGCCCGCCATCGGTCCCTGTCCTGAACTAGATTAATCCATTCTCTATCATATCCCATCTCCGTCAAATCCATTTTAATATTATCTTCCCATCTACGTCTCGGTCTCCCTAAAGCTCTTTTTCCCTCCAGCCTCCCAACTAACACTCTATATGCATTTCTGGATTCGCCCATATGTGCTACATGCCCTCCCCATCTCAAACGTCTGGATTTAATGTTCCTAATTATGTCAGGTGAAGAATACAATGCGTGCAGTTCTGTGTTGTGCAACTTTCTCCAGTCTCCTGTAACTTCATCCCTCTTAGCCCCAAATATTTTCCTAAGCACCTTATTCTCAAACACCTTTAACCTATGTTCCTCTCTCAAAGTGAGAGTCCAAGTTTCACAACCATAAATAACAACCAGTAATATAAATGTTTTAAAAATTCTAACTTTCAGATTTTTTGACAGCAGACTGGATGATAAGAGCTTCTCAACCGAATAATAACAGGCATTTCCCAATTTATTCTGTGTTTAATTTCCTCCCTAGTGTCACTTATATTTGTTACTGTTGCTCCAAGAAATTTGAACTTCTCCATCTCTTCAAAAGATTGAAACTGAAATTATTAATTAATTTGGGTCAACTTTTTTACATCCCTTTTTCCAGTCTTCAGGTCCTTTTTAGGATATCTTTAGGTCATTTTAATGGTATTTTTAGGGAATTTATAGCTCTTCAACTTCCGAGCTGTAATCATCACTAAAACGAACCATGAACAAGAGGCGGGCATCAGAATTGCCACCTAACCCGACATCATTGCAGAATTTGTTAGAATTGCCTCAGGATACACAAGTACATTACGAGGTGAAGTTTTCTTTCTGTATAAAACGTGGGAGGAAAGCCTTATCTTGCTGTCAACAGAAGACTGCAGCGCAGTGCTCAAAATTATGCACAGTACCAAGAAAACAACAGAAAATTACAGTACCTACAAGGCTGTGGACATAATTTTAGCCTATGAATGTATATCATACGTAAATTAAAACCGTTTTCATTTTTTACTCCGTTGTTTCATTTTGTTGTAATTTTAGTAGTAAAGAACAGTAGGCTAAAACAATAAAGGTAATGTAGTCGGCCACTTTTCAGACAATCACAGATTTTAACAATCTTAAATTTGTATTTATACGATCTAGTACTTTACACTCGACAAAATATCGACATTTACTCAATACTGAAATTAGAAATAGTGAACAAATTAATATTCTATATTGTAGATTACAGAAGAGCAACACAAACTTTTCAATTATGGGGATGAAATTATATAATAAGCTCCCCAGTCAATACTTTTTGTTCTGTTGGTGAGTTTTTCAACAAAAACTTGTATGGAATTGTTTTTTAATAAATATATTTAATTGCATTTATTTAAAATTAATACATTAAGGGTGAACTTTTTTCTTTAATTTAAAAGTTTCAAATTATTTCATGTTTTCATTGTATTATTTATATTTAAATGTTTCTTTTATTAGTGTTTTTTTTTTTCAATTGTATCACATGTTTTTCAATGCATTCTGACGAAGCCTAGAACTGTACGTCTAATGACCAAAATAAACTGAATTGAATGTAGTAGAAGAAGTGTTATATGAGAATAGGTATTGAAGTGTAGTGGATGAAAATTTTCGGGGCGAAATACAGTAGGTGAATAGGTCTGATACGGAATTTATGACATTCAACAACTCCCCTTGAATATTTCTCTCTCGTATTAAGTATCGACACTAACACCTTGTTTTGTACTAGAATATTGTAAAACGTTTCTGTATATACAGGGTGATTCACGAGTATTTACCGTCACTTACGGAGATTATTTCCGAAGACATTGTGAGCAAAAAAATTCATATAAACATGTATCCTAGTTTCAATATTTTCAGAGTTACATTAATTTGAAATTGTTAGTAAAATACCATTATTCTTTAGTTTTAACGATAAAATAATATAATTAGAGAATGAACTATCAATAAGTAAATTTTATTTAATTGACCAGTGTTCTGAAACTAAAAATATGTTGTTAATAATTACTTTGTACAGATTTTGTTTTTCAATTTTTAACTAAAAATTACGTCATTCTTGCGCACTTATGACAAAAATTGTTACAGATCATACGACTTTAGGAACTTGACTCTTTAACCAGTTTAAATATGCATCATAATATGCAGTCTTAAGGGGTTAGATACAGCTTACAGCAGTAAAAGTTTTGAAAGTATTCAACATTATTTTTCTCCATTACTGTATCTTGTACAATAATGAAAATTGGTATATGTAAAACACTATCCTTCTGCTATATGGAAAAAATATTTTTACGATTAAAAAATTACTTATATATATTTTTTCAAATTTCAAAACGGTGGCAGTTCACTGTAAAGTGCTGAGACGTTTCCCCTCATAGCTCATAAACTTGTTAACTTTTTTATGTTCTTTTATGTTATTTTATTGCTGAAACTCATGTTTACAACATTATGCTCTTTCAACTATATTCCTTAATACATATAATATTTTTATTTTGTGTTAGAAGAAAATACTGATATTTGACCAGTTCTTAAAATGAATTTATTTTTTATCACACAATCTATCAAAGATAGAGAAGTGATCTTGCATCATATTGTAGATATGACATGCAAAATTACACACAGAAAATTTCATAACAGAATGTTTGATAGTTTTTGAGTTATGTGGGAAAAGCTTCATCATTGCACAGTGATATGAATTATGAAAAAAAAAGCAAATAATTTTTTTTAATCTTAAAAATATATATATATATATTTTTTCATATAGCAGAAGGACTGTTTTTTACACATACTAATTTTCATTATTGTACAAGATACAGTAATGGAGGAAAAACATGTTGAATGTTTCCAAAATTTTATTGCTGTAAGCTGTAACTAAAAACTCAAAGAATTTACAAGAGTGGAGTGATTTGTAACAAATTTATTGTTGTTGTAAGTGTGTAAGAAAAATGTAACTTTGTAGTTAAAAATCGGAAAAAAAATCTATGGAATTCACAACACATTTTTGGCTTCAGAATAGTAGCTAATTAAAGGAATGATACTCCTGAATAGTTCATTCTTTATCTGTAATATTCTTTTATCTTTAAAACTAAATACAATGGTATTCTAAAAACAATATCAAATGAGTGTAACTCTCAAAATATTCAGATTAGGATACATGTTTATATGACATTTTCTGTTCAGAATGTCTTCGGAAGTAAGCTGCGTAAATGGCGGTAAATTATCGTGAATCACCCTGTATTTCAACTAGACTGTGACTATGAATTAAAACTTTGTAAGTTAGTACCGGTACTATAAATATTTTTTTGACATGTTCCATATTCTGACTGTGAAGCGGTGTACGAATGTAAGTAAATACAATGCAATACAACCTAATTAAACAACCCCTGGCTTTGGAAAGGAGAACCTTAACCGGACTTCTGATCCAACATTGCCATCTGAATAAACATATTATAATAATACATTAGACGTCATTGATGATCCAACTTATAGGAAATGTTGAATGTTGAGTCATCTGTACTAAAACTCTAAATGAACATAGTTCAGCGCTTATGACTCCTGAAAACTGCAATGCGCATTGAATGGGAACTACATAGAGGGCCGGTTAATATACTCTACGTTGTATCTTTTATATAAAAGTTTACACTCGGGGAGCAGCGCCAGACCTTAATTTATCGCTCAAGTGACCTATTTATGAAAGGTGATCTTATATCACGTTTATTAAACACGCAGACTCCTCAGAGGACGGCCTGTGACTTTGCGTACCATTTCCCCAATCAATTAATCAGCGAACTACTGTACAACCCTTAATTTAATACAAGAGGAGGAGTGGAAAGAGAGCAGCAGAGAACGTAATCAAATTAATGTCTGAATTTAAAGTTGTACAAGTTCATTTCTATAAGCAACGCGTAGGTAGGCGTATATATCTGTGTTGTTACAGAAGAGAACGAATAATGGAATTATTTCACACTACAGTACTTCTGAAACCTAGCGGTTTACATGTAGAGAATAATAAGATTAATACTAGCATTGCAAGCCTATAGGGACAATTGTCACGTAATAATTTCAAACCAAATATTAGGCGAAGGAGATAATTAAAAAATACACGTGGAGGATGATGAAATGTCTATGGAAATAAAAAAAAAAAGAACCAAGTCAAAATAGTATTACAAGACAAAACCATAGAAAATCGGTGTTGACAAACATAGAATTTCAGCTGTAGGTTCTTGCTACCTCTGAGGTATTACAATAGATTGATGCCGGAAGAACGTGTCTATGGCGAGATATGATTTCTCCACTGTCTGGCTGTATTTCTGTTGACCGTTATGAAATTGCTCGAGCAATATTTTGTATTTATGGGCTTAAAATACGTTGGTTGAAGTTCTTTTGGTTCACCTTGTTGCATACCATACCATACCATACCATATATCATATCACATCACATCACATCACATCACATCACATCACATCACATCACATCACATCACATCATATCATATCATATCATATCATATATCATATCATATCATATATCATATCATATCATATCATATCATATCATATCATATCATATCATATCATATCATATCATATATCATATCATATCATATCATATCATATCATATCATATCATATCATATATCATATATCATATATCATATATCATATCATATCATATCATATCATATCATATCATATCATATCATATCATATCATATCATATCATATCATATCATATCATATCATATATCATAACATCTCATATTATACCATAATATCTTATATCATATATCTTAACCCTCATTTTTAAAAGCGACACTTTTGCTTTAATTAAGTAAAAATAAATCAAATAAATAAATGAAGAAATAATTTAAATTGTAGGAAAGATCATCGTAGTATCAATATTTATCATTAGAATGCATTTTCAATATCTACTCTTGGAGGTCTAGTTTTAAATATTGAATAGAAACTCAACTTCAGGACGCAAACAAGATGCAAGTGTTTCCTAGTATTACCTGTGTCACGCACCGAACATAACGTCACGCCAATATACTCTATGAACAATTAACCTTATCTCCGTACGCCCTGGGACAATATTAATTTATTATTATCCGTAAAATGGTTGATAGATTGCTGCATGAGGGCAATGGGACTCTCATGTTATTTGTTTGAGAAACCTCCACTGATATAATTTGATTACCATGTGAAGTCCAGATTGAATAAAAGTTGTTTCTTGCGTTGAATAGCAAGACAAGCATCCTAATACGTTTTTGTGTTTCCTGTGCTCACAAATAAAATCACAGTTCCACCGTTTCGGAATAAATGTAACCTAAGACGTGTATTTAATTACGTAGGATGTATAATTTAGGGCTTCTAGAACGCAATTTAGTGAACCGTTCTTGAGGGGACGAGATAGCAGTGAAATCCTGGCTAGGAAAATGGAAGATTATCGATAGAAGAGGCAGGTAAACGCAAAGACAAAAGAAAATTAAAAAAGCCCCTATTTTTAAAACGTCAACCAGTGCGAAGAATGAAGGAAAATTACTTAAGGGAATCGGGGTGTGGTGTGTGGTATAAGAATAATAATCCATCCCATGGGACCGAGAGATGTAAATTGATAGTATACACACAAGGAACAGGAGGTTGCGAAATTGGTTTCTGTACAGGGAAAGAAGTAGGAGGTTTATATTTGTCCCTCAGCATGCAAAATTAAAGAGTTACGAGAGCAAATGCTCTCCCACAGGACTGCAGTATCTTAGGAAACACAATTTAGAGGCCGCAAATTTATACGCTCCGCTGAGTGAAGTCATTCAAAGTGGTTTAGAGGCGAATACAACGACGCAGATCAGAGAGTGGAGCGTTATAGAATGATTTGAATATTAATTCTGGAGATTACGAACAAAATCGGTTATTTCCGAAATAGTATTTTTTCAGGAAGTAGAAAAAACTGTATCGAGCCTTCACTTTACTACCAAGTGAACAACAATTTTATTTATCGTGCATGTTAGTCATGACTAGTCATTTACGCCAAGTCACCTTCATTTAATATTTATTAATCCAATAGTAATTAATTTACATTGCATTCTTTTGCACTACAATTTATTATTTTTTAGTTTTTTAGATTTAGTTTTTTTGTATCCCAGTTAAAAAAGTCATATTTTCTAGTTCATATATATTACGTTTTATTTTTTATGTATACAGAGTGAAAGTTAAGATAGTACATTAATAAACAGGAGCCATAGATCTCATCATTTAGAGCAAGTTTTGTCAAATAAAACAAATTATAGGACTTAAGGATAGTGAGATAATTACAAGTGTTTCGAAAGCGCTGACGGCAATCGCAAGATGTCTCAACGCCTCATAAGTAGTATCCCACACTCCATGCGGTCAGCGACTTGAAGGGTGTGTGTTAAGTTCAAGTACCTTTCACTGTGTACCTTGCAAAACTGACCTACGTGAACTCCGTATAGGGACGTAACTGTTATCAGTTTAGTTTGTGTAATTTAATGTCAGAAAATGTAAATTAATAACCCGAATGAACAAAATAGCTCGCGTTCGAGCGCAGTTCAATAATGAATACAGAATTATCAACTTACAATGCATTACACTAACAATTCAATACTAAGTATGGCGTAATAATTTTAATGTAAGCAAAAAATACGTACAGTAATAACAAGAAATAACGTGAAAATCAGGAAATTATATCCAAATTAGTGAAAACACTTAGGATTGAAGTTTCAGTTACAATTAATGGAAAAAGAAAAATGATGTAACTTTGTGAATAAGATTTAATTAACATTGCAGTTTGTTGTCTTACGAATCACTAATTCTGGGCGTTAATAATGAAATAAAGAATAATAAACAGTATAAACCACATTCCACTCACATCTTATACCTATTGTTCAAAATGTTCAACATCAGCGTGCGTGCAACTTTTACATCTTCTAGTCCAACCATGAGGAACTCTGGCCAGTAGTCCTTCACTGTTCAGAATTTCTTCCGCGGCCAGGATCATGTCTAAGTACTCACGATTTTTGAAATCTGACATCTCGTAGTTTTGAAATAAACTAAACCGTATCGCTGTACGTCCAACTGCACACTAATGCAATGTAAACATCACAACAGCTGATTAGTTGCGAGTACTACTCAAACCGTCTGCCGTCTCGACAGCGATGCCAGTTTTTTAGACCTTCTGTACGTCACTCGACAATCAATGTTTCCAATGTTTCTTCAATCGATTAATTCGAGATTGTGAATTTTCTAATTAAAATACTGCTGCAACGTGAACATAACAAACGTTCTCTTCGTTGTTATGCAAGAAATTATACCGTATTTTAAACAGTATTCGTAAAATTCGCGATCGAAACGTCGGCATAAAAGCACTATTTCTTCAAAAACCTCACAAAAACGAACAAAAAGGTATCAGATTTTTTTTGTTCGTTATATTTTAAGGAATCACATCCTACAATTAATGTACTACCCTACCTTCCACTCTGTATTTGTTCTTTATTACATTTATCATATTCTTCAACCACAAGATCTTTTCAAACCATACGTATATTTTATTTTATTTTACACATGTTAACCTAGTATACACGTAAAAATATGCATGTTTAATAAGGTTTATTCATAACGGTATCATTCCTACAAATCAGTTGATTTTATTCCTGTTCACTTTTTGAACAATTAATAGTAACAACGCGCATTATTTTTCATATGCCGTTTTATTTAAATATGCATAATTATATACACCACATGTAATGATGGTTTTATACTGTTTTAAACTTATATCATGTTCTACTATTTTAACCTTGGACATGTCTTCATATTTGCCAATATTTAATATCTATTGCTTATTTATCACATAGATATCGAATTTTATGTCTCAAGATGCCCACAATTGGGCGAAAACGTTAATACTAATAATGTAATTGTAAAATAACTATTTCAGTATTTTACATTAAAATAAGTCAAAAGACTGAACATTTGCATGTTTTTTCATTTGAACATGTTAGGTCCGTTGCTCTAATAGTATCAATAATAATGATTTTAGTCATTTTCTGTGCAGTTTATAGACAGAAATATGTTGAAAATATTCGGTTTTCTTTGGAAATATGAGTGAAATGTTCACTTTTATTCGAAAGAAAACTATTTGATATTTCCCTTCAATAAGGGTGACCACAAGGACCCAGAAAACAAACACATGATATATACAGAGTGTTTAAAAAATACGGGGCATAATTCCAGGTATGTATTTCCCACATGTAGACAATCAAAATAGTTCATTACAACATGTGTCCGGAAATGCTTCATTTCCGAGTTATGGCTTTCACAACATTGAAATTCACCGGAACGTTTTTCTTTCCGCAGGTCGTTGTCATTACAGAAGATGTTCAAAATGTCCACCTCCTGCTTGAATACAGACCTCACATCGATGTCTCATTGACCTGCGAACACGATCCCAAACTCCAGGAGTATTGCATATGTCCTCAGAACATGCCACAATTCGATTCCGAAGGGATTCCAAATCAGGCACCGGAGACGAATAAACCAATGATTTTAAATGGCCCACAAGTAGAAATCGAGAGGGTTCAGATCAGGTGATCGTGGAGGCCAAGCAATAGGGCCACCTCTACCTATCCATCGATCAGGAAACCTTCGATCCGTGGATCGAGTGTCTTCTAAAACATGAGGTATGGTGTTTTCCAGGAAGTTTGTGTACGCCTGCCCCGTAAGTCTGTTTACAAGTACATGGGGTCCAACTAATCGATCACCAATGATACCGGCCACATGTTGAGGGAGAACCGCACCTGGTGATAAGATGCAACAGTTGCACGTGGGTTTTCATACGCCCATACATGCTGATTGTGGAAATTTGTTATGCCATCTCGTGTGAACTGTGCTTCATCTGTAAATAATACTAAGGCAGGAAAGTTCGGATTTACACCACACTGCTGCAAGAACCACTGACAGAACCTAACTCGTGCAGGTTAATCTGCTGGTGACAGGGCCTGTACACGTTGCAAATTATAAGGATACAATTGATACTCTTTCAACAGTCTCCAGACAGTCGTATGAGGAACATTGACTTGCAACGCTACCCTTCGTGTGCTGACAGAAGGAGTTATGTTCACAGCCTCCAGGATCTCCTCCTGTACTTCTGGAGTTGTAGATTTTGGTCGTCCCCTTCCCAAACCAGGAGAGTTAAATTTTCCATACTCGCACAGATGGTAATGGAGACGTACAAATGTCTTCCGATCTGGACATTGTCGCTGTGGGTACCTTTCCTGGTACAAACGACGAGCCAGCGCAGCATTGCCGTCCGCCTTACCGTACATGAAGTGTATCTCTGCCAGCTCTTGATTTGAATACATGTCGCACAGTCTAACGCCTACACAACACTGAATGTAACCTTCGCCTCGGAATGAACTGTCAGAGTGCGTCTTAATGTCTCCTTTGACGGCAACGACCTGCGGAAAGAAAAAACGTTCTGGTGAATTTCAATGTTGTGAAGTCCATAACTCGGAAATAAAGCATTTCCGGACACATGTTGTAATGAACTATTTTGATTGTCTACATGTGGGAAATACATACCTGAAATTATGCCCCGTATTTTTTAAACACCCTGTACAAAAGTTTACAAGGAAACAGTGAAAATACAATACACGTCACTTACATCAACTGTATCATGGAGTAATTAATGCAGCATTACATGGTAATTATGTACGAGTAGAAAGTATCAGACCTGGCATTCTTGCAGCTATAGAGATCCAGAGCACATAGGCGTACATTACCAAATATATAACTTACATATATAGTTTACTTCAAAAGTCAGTTCAAATATTAAACAGGTATAAATATTACAATATTTGAGATCGGGAAAAACAAAAACATTACAGTGTTGGGCAAACAACGGGTTTACAAAACATTGGGAAGATGTCCGCCGTTCTCTTGTTCAACGTACAGCATTCTCTCTACTACACCATGCACAGCATTTTGCAGATAATGTCTTGGAATATTGGCAATTTCTTACGAGATGGCATCTCTCAGTTGCAGTAGGGTTGTTGGATGTGTCAGGAAAACTCGTTCTTTAAGGTAACCTCACAACCAAAAGTCGGCCGGATTGAAATCTGGAGATCGTGGAGGCCACATTGTTGGAAAGTGCCTACTGATGACACGATCGTCAAACATCTGCGTAATTAATATTGTTTTGCAGGGATAAAGATGTGGGATGGAGAGCCAACTTGCATGAAGATTATGTTTTCCATATCGTGATTTCTCAGTCACGGATGACGAAGTTCTGTAACATGCTGTAGTAGCGCTCCCCGTTTACTGTAACAGTCTATCTTATTCCATTATTGTGTTCTTCGACCAAAGTCTGCAATTATGCGTGTTAACTCCACCATTAATTACCGATCATCTTCAGCGCATCTTTCCAGTCGGAGCTAGAAAGGCCTGTATGATGTCTGACTCAGCTGTTTACGGGAGTGAAGTTTTGATATAACCTGACTCCTTTACCTTTTTGTGATAGTTGACACCATTTATTAAATTCTTCAGAGGATACTGTACCTTTCTGAACCCCGGGCCGAATTAGTATTGTAAATTTCAGGTGTGTATCTGATGGGAGCGAACTAGTATGCGCCCATTTTTTGTTTTCGGTGGAAATGATCGGTTTTGTTGGCAATCTCCACAATTAACTTATTAACCTATAAAAAATTTAAACTAAATGAGTTGTCCATGAAAAATTAATTAAAAAAGATCGAGTTAACATTTCATTATAATTTAATTTACTTATTGCGTCAATCAATCGACAAATAAATTACCCAGTGAAGTGTCAGTGAAACGTTAAGTGAATATTCAGGATAGGGTATTAGTAGTCTCTTGAATGAAACATTGCACATTTCTATAGTATATATTACAGTATATTACTAATTCAATCTCATAAGAATCATGCATTTACTTTTAAATTAATAGAGTTAGAAGTCATACGCATTAAAATTGAAATTTGATTTAACTGGAGCATAAAAAAATAATAAGAACGGTTTTTAGAAACGACTATACCTAATTAATGCTTATGGGATTTAGTTTTCAATTGGAATATGATTGCCGTTTGAAGAATCTTTTTTATGGTAATTGAAAACCTAAAAACAGAGCCCCAGTTGTGTTATTAAATAGTTAATGAAGGGATCACATTTCCATATTAATTGAAGTTTTATTCCAGTTTCGTCCAAATGGAACCGTCCAAACGAGCGAAATGTTTTATACCAGCGAGTCAATTGCAGATGTGGGTCTGTTTAACGAAGTTCTGATGAGGACGACGTTGACGCCGCTAATCCTCGTAGACGGGGGGATAAACGGTAGGTACACTGAGGGTATTCGAGAACGAATGTCTCTGTATGTATGTTATCTACAAATCTTCTTCTACCAATGGGCTTTACTTCAGATCTGTCTGTCCCAGGAACGAGTATGTTAACTGAAGGCTTCCCAATAAAGAGATTCACTGTTAGATTTTGGGGATGACCACTGAAATTTTGGGAGAAAATTCACTGTGGAGCAATTTTTCTGAAATTATCTCACCTTTGTTACTCTTCACTAACGTTCATTTTTGGCCGTTTTTATTATCTCATCGTCCGTGAGGTATATTTTTAGTTTAACAATATATTAAAAACACATTATGAACTTAAGGGGTACGGATAAAAATATTAGAAATAAACATCATTTAAGGGAAGTGAGTGAAACACCAATTTTTAATTTTATATTTAAAAAAAAGTACAAACTTCCTCTTTAAAACAATATGCTGTATGTGTTGTTGGAATTATCTCTGCAGATAAGCCCTTTAAATGGTATATTTAAATGCAGTGGCGCATGTATTCACATACATTCTTTTTTTCTTTAAATGTATTTTCCCGTAAGTTCAGATTTTTCAATCTTCAGTGCATTTTCTCTGAAACTACTAATTTTACAGTGTCTTCTGCAGTCTATGTTTTTTAAAGTAGACCTGCAGGTTTACGAATACTGCGTGTTCAGTTCAAAGTGTGTCATGGCTCACTGTATGCCGTCATGTGGCTAGCCGATGAGCCTAGAGAATTTACTCTTCCTACACTTCCGCAAAGGCGTATTACCTATGTGCCAGAGAAGTTGCCTGACAAGTACGGCATTCATTCTAAAGAGTACGTACCGATAAGTACTGTAACGCCTGTAGTGGCAGGAATGTAAACTGTTTGGAAACACGTACTGAGGTGAGTTTTTTTCTTACTGTCGGGATATGGCGAGAGGGTTAAGACGATTACTTACGTATTTGTTGACATTAACTTGGACGGTCAACATGGACACGGAGCAATTGACTTGTGTTGTGGAATGTTGTAGTACGCAACCGATGATAACAAATGCCCTGCGTACGAATTGCCCGCACAAAACACAGTTCGAAAGATGTTATGGTAGCAGACAGACCGTACAGGCCGCCATCTGTTGCTACGATGTTGAAGTTATACCGTATACGTTCTCAAGTTCAGATTGAACGCCTTAATTAACAGGCAACTTCTCTGACATAAAAGCTGAAACTCGCTTCAAATCTCTGACTCACAACAGTGACGTCATGACACTTTGAAATGAACACCCAGTATAATGTACGTAACATAATGTATATATATATATATATATATATATATATATATATATATATTCATTGAAAAAAGTGGAAAAAATTGTTAATCAAAGTTTAATTGTTATTCTATTTCACGTGAGGTTGAAATATTTAACGAAATATTGGTTTAGATTTTACAATATACATTATTTGATAACTTAAAACAATACAAGGATAATGAGTGAAGATTGTAGCAAGTAACGTGCACCTAAAGCTTGAGGTACATTTAGAAAAGTGGGAAAAATTGTCAGTTAGGACCTTTTTCCTGCACATAGATAAGAAAATTATTATTTGTGTCTTATACCATTGAATTTAGAATGTTTTATTGTATAACCATAGTCTAGTATATACAGTAACGAAGCTTGTGTTGTGAGGGTGCTAGGAACAATAGACTGTGCCGGTACTATTTCGCATTGTCTGTAATGAGGCCATTTTAGCGATCCTAGTGGTTAGAAACTATCTATGGATGCATATTTACTACGTATTAAGCTTCGTGACTGTATATACTAGACTGTGGTGTAACCATGGCAATATTAATAATTTCATTCTGAGTACCGAAGGTCTAGGATAATGAGGAGAAAATTTTCAAAATCTGACGTGTCCATTTTCAAAAAACACACTTCAGACGCCAAAAGAAACTTATATCTCTACAACAACGAAAATATTTTCTATTGTGAAATATTAAAGATTTTTATCCCTATAGATTCATGAAAAATTTCATCATAGATAAATTTTCGTTTCTTACAGAAACCCATATTTCTAGCATTTTCTGAAAATGGACACGTCAGGTTTTGAAAGCTTGCTCCTCATTATTATTTAAATAACGAAATTTATAAGCTTGTACTTGGTATTTGGGAAAAGGAAATTGTACCAGAACAATGGAAGGAGTCCATAATCGTACCTAACTTTAAGAAGGGGAACAAGACTAACTGTAGTAACTTTCGAGGAATATCACTTTTGTTGACGTCGTACAAAATTTTGTCCAATATTCTTTTGAGAAGATTAACTCCATATGTAGATGAAATGATTGGGGACCATCAGTGTGGTTTTAGGCGTAATAAATCAACTATTGACCAGATATTTTGTATTCGACAGATAATGGAGAAAGAATCGGAGTATAAGAGTACAGTGCATCAGTTATTCATAGATTTCAAAAAGGCATATGACTCGGTTAAGAGAGAAGTTTTATATGATACTCTTATTGAATTTGGTATTCCCAAGAAACTAGTTCGATTAATTAAAATGTGTCTCAGTGAAACGCACAGCAGAGTTTGTATAGGTCAGTTTCTGTCAGATGCGTTTCCAATTCACTGTGGGCTATAGCAAGGAGATGCACTATCACCTTTACTTTTTAACTTTGCTATAGAGTACGCCATTAGGAAAGTCGAGGATAACATAGAGGATTTGGAATTGAACGGGTTACATCAGCTTCTTGTCTATGCGGATGACGTGAATATGTTAGGAGAAAATCCACAAACGATTAGGGAAAACACGGGAATTTTACTGGAAGCAAGTAAAGAGATACGTTTGGAAGTAAATCCCGAAAAGACAAAGTATATGATTATGTCTCGTGACGGGAATATTGTACGAAATGGAAATATAAAAATTGAAAATTTATCTTTTGAAGAGGTAGAGAAGTTGAAATATCTGGGAGCAACAGTAACAAATATAAATGATATTCGGGAGAAAATTAAACACAGAATAAATATGGGAAATGCCTGTTATTATTCGGTTGAGAAACTTTTATCATCCAGTCTGCTGTGAAAAAATCTGAAAGTTAGAATTTATAAAACAGTTATATTAACGGTTGTTCTGTATGGTTTTGAAACTTGGAATCTCACTTTGAGAGAGGAACATAGGTTAAGGGTGTTTGAGAATAAGGTGCTTAGGAAAATATTTGGGGCTAAGAGGGATAAAGTTACAGGAGAATGGAGAAAGTTACACAACACAGAAATGCACGCATTGTATTCTTCACCTGACATAATTAGGAACATTAAATCCAGACGTTTGATATGGGCAGGGCATGTAGCACGTATGGGCGAATCCAGAAATGCATATAGAGTTTTAGTTGGGAGGGCGGAGGGAAAAAGACCTTTGGGGAGGCCGAAACGTAGGTGGGAAGATAATATTAAAATGGACTTGAGGGAGGTGGGATATGATGATAGAGAATGGATTAATCTTACTCAGGATAGGGACCAATGGCGGGCTTATGTGAGGGAGGCAATGAACCTTCGGGTTCCTTAAAAGCCAGTAAGTAGTAGTTGTAGTAGTAGTAGTAGTAGCAGTAACTTATATGCTGAAATTCTTCAATCGTAAAGGATAAATACCCACACCCAGTCTGTCTTAAGGAGATACGGCTGTCTAAAAACAGTGTGTGATACATCTGTTAAAAATGATGCTATCGTGTTTGCAGGTTAACTCCTTCCAGCCTGCGACCATGTTTCGCGAACTTCTTACTCATAAAATAAAATGTAATTTTTAACACTCTTGTATCGTAAATAAGTAGATCCTCATTACCACTATGATAAAACTAAATATTATGTTAAGTGAACTTCCTGCAGCTTTTTGGCTACACATGGTGTCAGTTTGGTATCATGTTGGAGAGAAACCAAGTACATATTTTGATTAATCCTCGTGACAGAATATATTAAGTTATACACGAAGATTATTCACGCTTATTATCACATCTTGTTTATAATCGAAATATGCTTTCAAATTGGCTACCTCCAATATTAATGCAGGCACGACTACTATGATATTGTAAACATGGTGTAATGTCATGACTGAACAATAACAAATTATTACATTAAAGGTAGGACCCTGTTCGATCATCACAAAAGCCTAATCCGTAAAGTAGTTCTCATGATCTATTATTTAGCGACACATAACTTGCCAGGTTGAATTCGGCTTCTCTGTGTTGTTATTCAGTGGGAAATACTTTCAAAATTTAGACTAATACTATTGCTTTGTTATTTTATATAGGTATAAGCTAGCACGCACACAAACATATTATGTATTGTGCAACCAAGCAATCAGCCGTATCGGTGAAATATTGAACTAAACATCTTAGTTCATTATTTACTTATTGCAGAGCGCGTGTAACATCAGACTTGCCAACCTAAGAGAGAAGAAACGCAATAGATGGTAATTTAGTAGCAGATATCCTCTATAATAATAATAATAATAATAATAATAATAATAATAATAATAATAATAATAATAATAATAATAATAATAATAATAATACCGACCAGGTTGGCTCAGACGGTAATGTTTTAGACTCGTATTCGGGAGATCCCAATTTCAAATCCCGTGGTTGGCAAATCTGAATGGGGTTTTTCATAGTTTCCCTCAGTCACAAAGGCAAATGCCAGATTGTAAATTTGCATACCATGGTTCATCACCGCCTCAAACAGCAATATAATACACATTAATCAAAGTCTAAAATTAGTTATATGAAAACAAGCCATCTACAGTAGAACACATGACAATAGAAACAGGACCTCCAAAATAGTAACAACGGCCTAATGATATACCCAAAGATCCTACACACGATATGAACACATACAGTACTCTATCTTAAATAAATAAACATAACAAATATTAATATACTGGTAATTTATTATTATTATTATTATTATTATTATTATTATTATTATTATTATTATTATTATTATCACGTGCGAATTAACGAGGAGATTGGGGATTTCCCCCCTGTTGGAAAGTTACCCGTCTCTCATAAATTAATGTTAACATCCCTGCTAGGGATTACTTCTATCTCCCCCTCACAAAATATAATTGTTTTAATACGAGTATATGTATTTTATAAAGTAAGCAAAGAAAGTAATATTGATGTTTTATCATCACCAGCAAGCTGACAACAATCAATAACTTAGGAATTACACATCTTACTTAAACCTGCTGATGGATACTATTATTAGGCCTATTATGATCAAGATGCAAGACAAGCAACTCAGTGCGACCAAGCGTTGAGCCGTATCGAATGAGGATAATCATAATTTTATGTATGGTATTCTCTGTCTAGGATTATATCCCCTCTCAACAGAAATCTTAATTCGCACCCTGATTATTATTATTATTATTATTATTATTATTATTATTATTATTATTATTATTATTATTACAATGGGAAGGAAATAACATTAATTACGAAAGTTAGTTGAACACAACTGGTACTGCTTCATAAGATGATAATTAAAATTTCCTTGAAGAGCTCAATTATTGAATATCCTAAAAATTTGATTTAATCAGATTTTAATGTGTTCCAAATTGAACAAATATTGAAACATATATTATTAAAATATTATCATGAAAATCATAAAAAATATAAAGGAGAACACCATGTTTATTCCATTCAGAAGAAATTTGACATGTCCTTTCATTGAACCCAAATATTATCAACCACTGGACTAAATCACAGCCAGAGTTACGGATCACGGTTATATACAACTTCATATTGATAATAAATTCATACCTAAGTAAATTTAATTTTTATAAATTTAGAATCAAAATTAAGAAAATTCTCTACTATTTATATCCAATTTGTCTCCTTTTTTTTCCTACTTTAATATATTTGTTCATTTGAATTTATATTCTCTACTTTTATCTGTAATTATCCATGTTTTGTAATAACTGTAATAATTTTATTGAATCTTTGTTATGTTCTATATAATACAAAGTAGTTATTTATAGGAACTGCCCCCGAACACGAGCTTGCAGAGACGGGTGTGAGCTACGTCCATTTTATGTACCGGTATTCATAAATAAATACTAACACTAATACCTCCAAATCCTCAAAGATTATCCTGTCAGTGCGGAAGATCGGAAGTCGTGAGCTGAATTGCTGGTGATTCGCATTATGCATGAGATTTTGCAGGTCTCTAATTCAACCATATAATGAGGACAACAGAACTCCAGCAGCGATCTGCTTGCGATAAAATCTCACATTACGTTGTTGTGTTAAGGTTTGAATAAAGTTGTTGAAGCTTGCGGTTCCCCAGCAGTTTACAAAAACTAATGCATAAATTAGTGGAGTGGAGCTGTTGTTCTTCCATTAGGAGTCAAATACTTTCAAAGTTTAAAGCAATCTCCTTACATTATTATTATTATTTATAGTTAGGGCTCGGAAGTTGATGAAATATAATTTTTTTTAGATATCACAGACAATGCAGGATGCAATATAAACTCGTTTCATAACCTACTTTTATTTTTCATTTTTTTTTTTTTTTTTTTTTTTCATTTTTCGGTCTTTTATTATCTATTGATCATTTTTTTTTTAGGAAATATTGTACCTTTTGTTGCATTGTTGCCTTTTTCTGCTTTTGAAAGGACTTTTTGCAGTGTAGTCGTAGTCTATATTCGAGAATCTACTGCAGATTGCTTACGCAATTCGTTGCGTCATACAGGAATTTTCCTTATGCTTGCACCAACCTTGACTCTTGATCACGTGTGTTACGTGCTTCTCCCAATTCAACGCATCAGAACAAATACTGCAGTTGCAGTGCTTGCAGTCAGCATATTATATCTCACAAGTGAAGACGTAAAAATGCCGATAGTAAAGCTACAGGCGATACATGAAACACTAGGCCCTACTTAATGCAATAAGAGACATGTCTGAGAATTTCAATTTCATGCAGTACTTAAATTTGCATCGCCGTAATTTCGAAGATATCCAATATTATTATTATTATTATTATTATTATTATTATTATTATTATTATTATTATTATTATTAGTCAAAATCTTGGTCATTTCTTTAAATTTTAATGTCATATTTCCAGAAATGTAAGGTCATTTCATAGGTAATTTTTCTATGATTTTTAGGTCATCAACTTCCGAGCCCTATTTATAATACATGTATAATCTTGCACACACGCGAATAGACATACTATGCGACCAAGTGTGCAGCACTATTAGCGAAATACTGAAAAAAATTCTTACGTCATTCTTTACACTCGTAAAGTGCATGAGACATCAGACTTGCTAATCTACGAGAGAAGATATGCTGCAGATGGGAATTTAGTAGGGCGTATCTTACTTACTTGTGGCTTTTGAAGAACCCGGAGGTTCATTGCCGCCCTCACATAACCCGCCATCGGTCCCTATCCTGAGCAAGATTAATTGAGTCCTACCATCATATCCCATCTCCCTCAAATCTTAATAATAATAATAATAATAATAATAATAATAATAATAATAATAATAATAATAATAATAATAATAATAATAATAATAACAGTTACTCACAAGGAACCCGGAGGTTCAGTGCCGCCCTCACATAACCCGCCATCGGTCCCTATTCTGAGCAAGATTAATCCAGTCCCTGCCATCATATCTCACTTCCCTCAAATCCATTTTAATATTATCCTCCCATCTAGTCTCGGCCTTTCAAAAGGCTTTTTTCCTTCAGGTCTTCTAGCTAACACTATATACAGCATACATTTCTGGATTCGCCCATACGTGCTACATGCCCTGCCCATCTCAAACGGCTGGATTTAATGTTCCTAATTATGTTACATGAACAATACAATGTGTGCAGTTCTGCGTTGTGTAACTTTCTCCATTATTCTGTGACTTCATCCCACTTAGTCCCAAATATTTTTCTAAGCAACTTATTCTCGGATACCCTTAACTTCTATTCCTCTCTCAAAGTGAGAGTTCAACTTTCACACCCATACAGAACAATCGGTAATATAACTGTTTTATAAAACCTAAATTTCAGTTTTTTTGAGAGCAGACTAGATGCCAAAAGCTTCTCAACCGAATGATAACAAACGTTTCCCATATTGAGTCTGGTTTATCCTCTTGAGTGTCATTTATATTTGTTATTGTTGCTCCACGATATCTGAAATTTTTTTCACCTCTTCAAGGAATCAATTTGAAATTTTTATCATTATTTCCATTTCGTACTAAGTGCTGGTCACGAGACATAATCATATACTTTGTCTTTGCGGGATTTACGTCCAAACCTACCTCATTACTTGCTTCAAGTGAAATTCCGTGTTTTCCCAAATAGTTTGTGGATTTTCTCCTAACATGTTCACCTCATCCGCATAAACAAGTAGTTGATGTAACTCGTTCAATTCCAAATCCCCTATATTTTCTTGGACTTTCCTAGAGCAAAGTTTAAAAGTAATTGTGATAGTGCATCTCCTTGCTTTAGCCAACAGTATAATAATAATAACAATAATAATAATAATAATAATAATAATAATAATAATAATAACAATAGTAATAATAATGGGACTGATATACTTTATTAAACAGGGAAGTTATGCATCACCTGTAAATTCCTAAAATTATCTTATCAAAGTGAGAGAGCTAAGTAATGAGGTAAATGCGAGTGACTCGTGCATTATGCAAGATAGTTCGTATGTCTGTACTTTAATCACAAATTTCATAATTGATGACAACAAACCTACAGTAACGTTCTGCTTCATATATAGCTAGTCAGGTAAAGGCATAGTACAGACACACATACGGTCACAGAATGAAAAAGGAACAACACAGAGTGATTCAGGACTTCTGCACCAAACTCTGAGGAGTATGAGGCATGATAGGTCTCGCATGAAGGACCACATCTTTCAGACAGCCTATTTTCTGAGATGGATCGTCCAGGAGCTACGCGATCTTAGGTTGACACTATTAATTACTTAATGTACTTCCGTACAGTCAGCGCCATACAGTTTACAGCAGTTGTTAATGTACAGTTTACAATTATACATACCGTTTACAGCAAGCGTTCAAAGTGTCCACTCTGAATCGCATTGCATTCATGACACCGCCATAATATTAACCGTCAAAATCTCTCCAACATATGGAGTTTCTGGTAAAGTTGGTCAAAGTCAGCATGTATGTGCACAATTAGTTATTGTGTGGTGTTAACTGGAGTAATGTGTGCCAAGCTCTTCACATGTACCCAGAGAAAAAAATCAAGGGCGTTAAGTAGGGCGATCGCGCTGGCTACGCAACGGGTATTCCTTTCTCTATCCAATGTTCCCGAAAGGTGTCGTTAAAACATACTCCCACAGTAAGAGTGAAATGCAATGGGGCTCCATCATGCTGGAACCACATGTCCCTTAGTGTCGCGAGGGCTACATTCTTTGAGCAGTGGAATTGTGTTATGTAGGTTCTTAAGCTAAGTTATTCCGCTTAGCTGATAAGGTAATTCACTGTACGTACAATAAGATTAAAAACACAGAGTTTGACCTGGGCAACAAGACACAGCAGAGACGGAGGAACGTTCAACGTGGTGTAGATGCGAGAAACAAATCACTGCGTTGTCAGCTTCAAAAATTGTTTTGTGAACTTAGTGCACGCAGACGTACAAATATGGGCGAGAAAAAGGGGGCGTGGCTCCGATGAACATTATAAACATTGCCATTCAAATCTATGTACGTAACTATGGGTTTTAAACAGAAACGCATACCTCCTGAAGCATACGTCGGCGAAAATGGATTGTCTTACAAAAAATAGTCATCCATACGAGACATATTATTCCTCCGTGTTTGGTGCAGCGGTCCTGAAATACCCTGTATACACAAACTTACAGACACAGATATATACTGTACAGATAGATTTGTAAAAGCAGAGAACCATGAGACATGCATGTAAAAACATAGAAACATAGAGAAAAGCACATAGACACAGACACAGAAATTGCTTGCAGGACATTTCGTCAATAGCAATACGTTTAGAGACAATTCAAGATTTTTTTAGGTCAACGGACAGTATGGCTACGGTCATTTCGTCAATAGTCTTTTCGCCTACATTTAGTTTAGTAAAGAAAAAAATTCGATCAAAACCTTTCCGTCAACACATAACATTTCATTAACACAATTTATTCTTTCCATGGTTTTGAACATGAAATTATCGTTTCCATTGTTTTGAACATGAAATTGTAATCAACATTTTTAGTACGAGTTTGAAGATGTATTGATTTTTAGTGCAGATTCTAATCAAAAGTTTCGATATGCCAAGACTAGTACAATCCAACATGGGCCGGCCTATGTTAGAGGACGAAATTCCAGAAAATGATTGTTACTCACCATGCTAATATCGGGAAATGTCTGGACAACATTCGCAAGGACCAGCGTGAAATAACATAATTATAACGCAACTACTGGGAGGACACCACAATGTTAAGCGGCCTATTAAAAAGAAATATATTCTAAATCAGACCAGAATTGAAAATATTGTACGGAAATATAATGAATATGAAGTAAACAATGACATACCCCATTATTTACGTTCAATCAGTTACAATTTGAAATTATGTGCAGAAGACAACGTAGATGATGTATGAATAGCACAAATGAGATTTACGTTTCACACTTCATTATTTCCATAGATACCTATAAATAATACAAATGAAATTTACGTTTTATACTTCATTATTTCCAAATACAACTAGGTGATGTATAAAGAATACAAATAAAATTTACGTTTCACACTTCATTATTTCCATAGACACCTATAAACAATACAAATGAACTTTACGTTTTATACTTCATTATTTCCATATACAACTAGGTTATGTATAAAGAATACAAATAAAATTTACGTTTCACATTTCATTATTTCCATAGACAACGTAGGTGATGTATAAATAATACAAATGAAATTTACGTTTCACACTTCATTATTTCCATAGACAACGTAGGTGATGTATAAATAGTACAAATAAAATTTACGTTTCACGCTTCATTATTTCCACACACAACGTAGATGATGTATGAATAGTAAAGATAAAATTTACTTTTCACACTTCATTATTTCCATAGACAACGTAGGTGATGTATAAATAGTACAAATAAAATTTACGTTTCACACTTCATTATTTCCATAGATATTGTAGGTGATGTATAAATAGTACAAATAAAATTTACGTTCCACACTTCATTATTTCCATAGACAACGTAGGTGATGTATAAATAGTACAAATAAAATTTACGTTTCACACTTCATTATTTCCATAGACAACGTAGGTGATGTATAAATAGTACAAATAAAATTTACGTTTCACGCTTCATTATTTCCACACACAACGTAGATGATGTATGAATAGTAAAGATAAAATTTACTTTTCACACTTCATTATTTCCATAGACAACGTAGGTGATGTATAAATAGTACAAATAAAATTTACGTTTCACACTTCATTATTTCCATAGATATTGTAGGTGATGTATAAATAGTACAAATAAAATTTACGTTCCACACTTCATTATTTCCATAGACAACGTAGGTGATGTATAAATAGTACAAATAAAATTTACGTTTCACACTTCATTATTTCCATAGACAACGTAGATGATATATGTAAATAGTACAAATAAAATTTACGCTTTTAACTTCGTTATTTCCATTCATACTTGTCAAAATTTTCAGTTGACGTGCCCATAGTATTGACGAATTTAACAAATAGTCAAAATATTTTATTGACAAATTTAAAAAAAAACAGTCAAAATATTTCACTGACGAAATATCTGCTGTCTTCACTCCTCTTGTCGAGTTTGCCAGTTATCAAACGCATCTTGATGACGTATTTCACAATCAGGCAAAATTAATCGTTGACGAAATGTCTGTAGACAAAACGTCTGCTAATCCAGAAATACGGTATAGTAAACCACATTCCAGCACAAAAATCTGTGTTTGCATAAATCATTAGAAATTAATAACTGAACTGCGGTATAATTATAACATAAATTAAGAGATATTAGAGATAAGATCGTACAGAGATAATAGAGCAATTGTGAAATGATGTGACAAGAAACCTAACTCCCAGGATGAAAACCTTTCATGTAACTTCCTTTCCATTCTACAAGAAGACCCAGATTATGTGTCTGGTATCGAAACCCGGTCCGCTTTTATGAAAAACAGTCAAATGAGCCACTTCTTGATATTATTTTGAGAAGGAAAAGTTGGCTGTTTTTTAAATAAACTGTGACAGCAATTCGTCTTTTAAAGCGTACTGTTCAGATAACAATAATTAGAGCGAAAGCAAATTCATGTTTAATACTTGAATCTGCTGCTACTTTTATGAATAATTTAAAGAGAATTTCTTCAAATTAACCATATTCATTCATGCTTAACATCAAGAGATCAGAGCTTCTGAGGTTCATATATGAGTAACCTCAGTTCTTTCGCTGATTTCATATCAAACCGCGACTTGTAACGAAATTGGCAATCAAAAGCGAAGCGTGAATTCTTTTGAAATGCAAGTGAGGTGGGAAATCATTAGCTCCGAGCTTGTTAGAATTTCATGCAAAGAGAGAGAAGTAGGTCTGCGTCAAAGATGATAAAAATCACAGAGAAGCACTTCAAAAATTCTAAATTCTGGTCCTTTACGGGGGAAAGTGTCTTTCACATTCCGAATTCAATACACAACTTTATGCAATTAATATTACTAGACGGTCGAGGGACTACCAATGCTTGTTAGTAAGTGAGTGTTCAAACCAGGCATAGAACAATGTTATTTTAAATTAAATTTTGTTTTATGCGCCTGCTGCCTTCTTGCCTTTCCCAAACGTCACTGGTTTCTTCTTCTCTCTCATAGAGCTGGAGTTGTTGAGTACACTTTTTTTTTTTCATTGAGGATGTGACATTTTTTGAGCTATAAAAATCCTTATAAAGAAAGAAAAGTCGAAATTCTTTACGTAGATTTACAATGTGTAACCCGAAGGTGGGCATTTTACTAAGCATCAAATTCAAATGGCAATCACAACAAAATAGAAGGAAGTGCAAGTTTGTCCTCATGTGACTTTGTAAGTGTTGGCTATTACTAGAAAAATTTTCTTCGAACAATACATGGTACTCTGTAGAGAAAATATATGTCAGACCAGTAATTCAGTTATGATAAAAATAATTAATGTCATGCCTTTGTAAATTCAATTGACTTCTAATTCTAGTCTGGTTTATTATTTCCCTTTAAAAATTCCCGAACCTTTCTTTGAATGCAGGTATTCGCCATAAAACTAACTCTTTTTTAAAATGAAGTAAAAACATGCACTTTGCTGTATAAAATGCAGTTGAACATAATAGGACCAGTAGTGTTAGTTATTCTCTTGAGAAGTGTTAAGTAGGGATGGAAATTCATTTCAGAGAAACTGTATGTGTTATTATCAGGCTTCGGTCCTGGGCACACAAACGCATGAAGTTCAGAACGCACGGACGATAGTGTTGTGTTGGTCGAGCGGAGTGGGAGATGGAGCGCGCCGTTCTTCGTGTCTCAACATGTAAACAGTCCGTCACAGTTCGGCACAAAATATATTTCATCCTGTACAGATGCAGTACATACAGTACATTCCTAGTGTAGACAATAAATGTCTACCATTAAAGTATTAACGTGAGTTGTAACCTTCAATCAGGTGTCCCTACGCCGAAGCCTGTTACACGTACCGCAGCCAAGCAGCAATACACACAACGGTAATGCATATTACGGACCCACCTGTGCTGTTGCAGTTGGGTGACTGCACACGGATCATGACGTCATTTATACTCCGTGTACTCTAAACCTCATACTGGTTACTCTGTGTCCCTAGGCCGAAGCCTGGTTATGATATAGGTCTATCAAAAGAAAGTTCAAATCTTAGGAAAATTCGTGTTGTGACTTCAAATGGGTATTTAATCCCTGTCTAAAGTTATAAGTTGCAGCTCTTATACTGCATACGGGTCCGCTTTTCCTATTACTAATAATAATAATAATAATAATAATAATAATAATAATAATAATAGTCATAATAATAATAGTCATAATTTCTTACAGATCCGGATCATTGAATTAGATTCCTTTCAGTTATAAGCCCTTTTCTCTGCCATAGTTTTGTAAAAATGTAGGCTATACATATTTCTTTTTCCTTCCTTTGTTTTCTTTATCAGCCGATGAATTTTATTATCATAGCCTTTTTATCGTAAATTTTATTTAATTTTCGTATTTCTTTTCTTTTTTATCATTATTTTATTACATTCCATTTTCATATATTCTTCCTTAAGTTTTTCCATATTAACCATTTGTAGCCTCCTAAATGAGTTGCTTTTACTATATTTCAATATATTTTACTTTCTTTTTTTTCTAATATGGTATTATTTTATTGTTGTTTAGTGTCGATTTATTATGCTATTAGGCCTATCATTATTTTTTTTTTGTAATAAGTTAGTATTCTGTTCTTTAACTTTTTGTTAAATATTTCACTGATTGTATACTTTTTGACCTGGTAGAGTGTAAGAGAAGGCCCTATGGCCTTAACTCTGCCAGTATAAATAAAGAATTATTATTATTATTATTATATTTTAAACCAAGCATCCTATCGCACATAGTAGTTTAGAACCGTGTACTCTTTCGGATATGAAGAGCATTAATTTACTCGTACTCGTATTGTATACAATATGGTATACAAAGTGATTCACTAGAAAAGGTAAAACATTTAGGATGTGAATTCTGAAGCCATTCTGAGTGAAAGAGTTCCTATGAATATATGTCCGTTTCCGAACGGTTACGGAGATATGGCTCTTTGATTTCACAGAAACTTCTGAGATTCCATTGTACCAATTCACATTTAGAGACAGATAACGGAAAAATTTAAAGTTTATATTCACGTATGCATACATACCTAATATTGTAGAAGTCGGGGTCGATGTTTTCGCACATTTTCAAAGGTACCTCTTTCTGCTTCAAAGCACTGTTGCACTCGGGCGTGAATCGCGCTCATCGCTCGGGAGAATTGCACGTGGATGTCTTTATGCCGCATCCAAAATACAGTCGATTAGCGCCTCTCTCGTTTCCCTGTTCCTTTGCTTTACCAAGTCTTTAATCCAACCCCATAGACAGTAAATACTGTTCGATATGGTACCCTTCTGTTCGGTTCTGTTCTGTTCATATTCTGCGACGGTGGCAAGGAACTTCCGTCGCACAAACCATAAACATACAGAATATCGGCGTATTCTGCAGTCGAAAATTTATAAGGCAACTTGAAAAACACAACTTAACACTTCCGATAACTATACCTGTATAACTACTGAACTGTAGCTAGCTGACTGAACTGCTGTGAACCGATAAGTGATAGCGTATTTGTTGTGACATTTGTAATTCCCCACCATCCGGTTTGTTTCTCTTTGCTACATCGCTCACAATGCAGATTCCAATGTTACGTCATTCATTGCGATCGGTAACCTTGTCTCATGTCAGCTGCATATGGTAACGTCTGATTCACATTGGGGCGAGACGTTTTACCAAAAAAATGCATCTAGCTCCGTCATCGTTCGAAAACGGCCCCATGTTCATATGAACTTTTTCACTCAAAATCGCCTAAGATATCGTATCCTAAATTTTTTGTCTTTCTTCGTGAATCACCCTGTATATACCTGTACATGTACAAACAATTGTTTCATGGAAGAAAACTTATGCAATAGTACTAATCATTTATGAAGCTTATGGTCTTAAATAAACGTTACAGAGTTGCAGAATCCTTAATCCTTATCAAAGAAAAGTCATTGCAGTTCCAAGTCTGGTAATGAAATGAAAGCAGACGTAACTGAACTCGAAGGAATGTTTTAATGGCCGCTTCAACTTGGAAATTGTACAGAACGTAAATGAAACCGTAGCTTAGCTGGAGGGGACTGCTTTACAGTCCTCGATTCCAAAGCCAAAGAAGCTTACCGAGATCATTAAGTCTGTGGGTCCGCATGTCTGCATTTAATAGCGTTATGATCCAATATTCTCGTGCGGAGTTTCTCAAGAGAATCTCCTGTTTAATATTATTTCAATACTGAATACGTTGACGACTAAGGAAGAGAATAATTTGGTTCACGTTTTGTCTAGAAGATATAGCACTGTCCAAGGACTAGATGCCTACCACCATTACCATCATCTTTGTCATATTCATAATCACAGTCATCATTGTCGTCATCATCGCCATGTACAGCTGTCAAAAGAAAAAGTGCTGCTCTCCAAAAACTAAGTTCTCTTCGGGTATCTCCGCTACAATTCGGAAACAGGCGATGTTACGTGCTGTTGGACCACGTTGCTTGATATCTACAATTATAATTAAAGCGTTTTCCGTGTTAATGTTGTAATGTAAGGTAGCGTTTCGGGCTGGTATTCGTGAGATCGTGCGTTCGAACACAACCTCATGCTTTTTGTGCTTTATTTTTAAGAGAGAGAGAGAGAGAGAGAGAGAGAGAGAGAGAGAGAGAGAGAGAGAGAAAATATAATTGCTCCTATGTCTTTTATGACTGCTTTAGTAATTAATAGCAGGTTTATGAATGTATTTTGCCATGACTTTATCATTATTTATTATGACATTATGGCTGCAACTGGAAAGAAAGAAAGAAAGAAAGAAAGAAAGAAAGAAAGAAAGAAAGAAAGAAAGAAAGAAAGATTATTTTCTCATAAAAGCTGTTTTTCGTGATTTAAACAAAACAAACTTACTGGTGTCTGTCGTAGAAAATTAAAAAAACTTAAAAAATAAAAAAACAAAACAAAAAGCTCGATTCAATATATAGTCCATCTTCCTCCCATCTCGATCACATCTTGCAGTCGATTGAGCATGGAATCGACTAGAATTTTCAGTTCTCAGTCACGGAATTTCAGCCATCCTGGACGAGGTTTCACAAATCATCAGAATGTCTTGGAGGAGGACTGGGCTAATTTTTCCGCATATGCTTCTTTACTTGTGCACCCGTAGCTCAGTCGGAAGAACGTCGGAATTTAGATGTCAATGGCTCGTGTTCAAGCCCTCGTTACTCCTCTTCATTGTATAGTGTTACAGGATAGTATAATGTAACACTAGTATTATGCAATTGTGTTGTTCCCAATCTAATATTATATTTATATCTACTAACATGAGCCTGTCGCATTTAAACACATTTAAATGGCATCGACCACGGCCGGGATCGAACCCGTAACCTCGAGCATAGAAGGCCTGCGCTATACCAACTACGCTACCGAGGGCGACTCCTGTCACTGATGAATTCGATCTATTTTACTACTGATTTCATTCTTTCATGGATAATGAATCCTGTTCCTAATCGGTGGTTGTTGTTTCCTTCCCTATAATACAACAGGTAATGCCCTATTTGTGATATGTCGTTCCCATCTAACCTAAACTCCTGTACTCCCACAAAGTCTATTCTATGCCTAGATAGTTCTTTTGCTACTAATGTTAGCCCTCCTGTTCAATATAGACTTGTAACATTCCAAGAACTAAATCTCATAACTTATTCCTTTGCTGTGGTCGTGCCAGAGAATCAGTCCCATTCCGAGGCTTATTTTTGGGTTTCGTAACAAGCTGTTTTTTTTACAGTGATGGATTGCTAGCCCTTCGACTAATCCCCAAGCTGGAGGACCACCCCTCATCAGCTGTCCGCGACTGTTTAGTCAATATAGTCGTTGTATTCAATTCTGTAGCCGTAGTTATTTACCTTCATAGTATTTTCATTCCTAACTCCTGTATTCTTAGTTTCAACTAGCCATTAACGTTGTATTCAGATTCTCCAGATCGTTAGCAAACTTAATTAAATCACTATTCCACTAGAACAAGAACAGAATTTTGAATAATGTGATGCCACTCCTATAAGAAGTCCAATATTTTTCTCAAGTTCCCATATCCATACTACTCGAACGCAAGATAATAGATTTAACTAGAAAATCCATGGAACGGTTAAATTAATTTTGTGTTCACAGTATTAAAATTTTAATTTATTTGATTAATAAAACCATAGAGATATCAAAATTTATATCATTTCACATTAATATAACCTATGATTACGTACGCATATATTAGTAGACTATGTTTCACAGATCAGCTATTACAATTATTTAAAAATGCCTTAATTCATATTTGAAATTCACGTCGCTGAGGGAAGAACCCGATTCTATCTGCGTCGGTGCTCTCGAATTATACAGTGCATGCTTAATGAGAATGAGAGAAGCAATCTGTGACATTGCAGATCATTCAGTTTGAAATCGCTGATGTCCATATTCTGATAACGGTGCACTAGAAGTTCATACAAGCAGATAATATCATGGTCGTCGCCACATCATGGAGTTCCGTCACTCTACTTTTTTCTTCCTATACTCCGATCACACCTGTCATGAAATTTATATTTTTGTGCAATTTTGGGTAGTTCATTTACCAGTGTACATTTTTAAATACCGACCTTTCCCATAAGCATGGTCCTGGAACATAGCTATGGCCCACTATTCAAAGAACATTGTAGAAGTAATACAGACCGTTCGTAGATAGCTGCAGTGACTTGACTTCAAACTACAGCACAGAAAAAATATAGATAAACTAGGTACTACGTTATGGAGTACAAAATCTGAATGGACCACAGTTGTGTTCCAGGACCATAGATATGGGAAATGACGGTACTTATTCTAATTGAAACTCTGCTCTTCTATTCTAATTATTGAAATATATTTTTGTTTGTTTTGAGCTCCTTTAGTGTTATATAGATTTCTACTACACGCAACAATTTTGTTTCTGATATCTGGGTTTTCCACATATCTTTCCTGAGACCACAATTTTGACTTCGCATTACCATTACCGATCCTGTTTTCAATTGAAAAAAATTTAACTGTTTCTCTGGTGTTCCATTCTTTTATATAGTAGTAGTAGTAGTAGTAGTAGTAGTAGTAGTAGTAGTAGTAGTAGTAGTAGTAGAGTAGTAGTAGTAGAGTAGTAGTAGTAGTAGTAGTAGTAGTAGTAGTAGTAGTAATGTGTCTGTTTTCTTTTTAAATATCTCTCAAATCTGAACTCTGTATTCGATACACACATACAGCGTATTCCGAATCTCAGCGCTGAGCAATCTGATGGCATCATGGTGTTCCGAGTTTCAGCGATGACGTCACTAACGCTCCACTGCTGTCGCACCGGTTCCATCAGCTTGGAGAGGTGGCGGCAGTACCCATCAGTGAATGTGACTGGTTCTAGTATAGGGCGGGAATTAGCAGACGAATGACATCGTGCACTGTTGTGTCATGGCGGTGTGTTCTGCTTTAGTTCTGCTGTATTGTTTGTAATGAGCACATCGTAAAAGAATATGTTAATGGCTTATGAGCGAACATGTCAACGGACCAGTTGTTACTACTAATTAAAGAAATAAATTGTTTATGCTCTCTTTTCTTTGAACGAGATGACAGTAAGGAAATTTCGTAAAATCTTGCTAGCGTAGCACAGACAACAACTTGTACAGCCGCCATGTTAGCCATTGAACTTTCCAGCAGTTTTGTTCCTATTTCGCTGCAGCGTGACGTCATTGATGTCCACCAGCCCGGTAAGATTCGGAATACGCTGATAGTGATATCACTTTCAAGTTCAGTGAGAAGTTCACGTTCGTCTTTGTTTTGATTTCAATCAAGAACAAGAAGCTTATTTTGCGTAAAATAATATGAGATTGCAAATGTTACCAAAAATTTAAGAGTTTCTTTTGTAAATTTGGGATATTTATGCATTAATTTGATCCGGAAACAAGTCTACATTCTGCTAAAACACGTAGTTTCAATTTTCCATCAGTAGATATTACGCGCCCAATTTAAATCTTCGTCCGGAAAGAATGTGAATCATCGTTCCCTCTCCCTCTGGCCTTTGGGACCTATGAGTAAATACTAAACTGATAAAGAGGTGTTTACTTCTCGTGCCAGCGAGTTGTGTGAGATAGTGGTGAATACACGTGTATAGAAGGTGCTGAAAATGTTGTACCCGTATAAATACCATGAAAGTGTTAATATTATGCACCGTATTTCTTACACAAATTATATATATTACCTCACTCATTGCATTATCTCTTGTAACATGACCTCCGTCACATACGAAACAGTAGGTTGTATACTAACAACTAGAGCAATTAGAGCTACTAGAGCTCGTCTCTTGCATTCACGGGACGCAAATTTAGAGATGAACAACGAGCGAGAATGCAAGACTAACAGCGCCCGCAAAGCGGAAAACCCGCACGACATTATTGCCTGTCGTTTTCTGCTTGTAATCAAACATTCAAAACATTGGGACTACGGGAGTAATCAACTCTCGTACGTTAAGCAGCCTTGAATCGTCACAGTTGTTTATACAAGACTGAACTTTTATTTGTTTTGGCAACTGTTATATATGTATAAACAATCAACTAGCCTGTTTGAAATATCATCTCTACCTTTCAGTGTAGTAATCCGTCCCCCAATCTTTATTTAATTACTAGGCCCTTATTAAAAGACTAGGAAATCTTTTTTTCGTATGTTTGAAATCAAGTATACAATATCAATTAAAAAAATCTTTATTTAAAGCTATGTTTTATGTTTCTTAGAAATTTAAATTTATTTTAGATTTTGTTATTATTTATATAACAATAGGTAATATCTGATAGTGGAACCAGAACATTTTGACAACTGTGATAATGTTTTCTTCTGTCTTTTTGTCTCATTTAAACATTTCTAATGTTATTTCAATGATGTATGTTATTCAAAGTTACGAAATCTTTCCACGTCGACCAAATGCCATTTCGAGAATGATGAGCGAGACTCGAATCGCACGAGAGTTACGAGACGAGACTCGAAAGACAAGTGCAACGAACACAGCGAGCGAGAGCGAGAGCGAGAGAGTTCATCTCTAGTATACATATTTAAATGATATTTTCTTTTTAAATTTCATCCAGTTGAATACATCATATTCCTTTTTGTCAAGTGATATCGACCAGAAATCAATTTCCTTTATAGATCCTTTGACTTTATCCTTGGATATTGTAATGATAACATCTAGGCCTAGAAAACTACTAATCAAAGTGTTAAAGTGCTTGGCAATATCAGCAAAGCAGCCTACTAGAAATGATGTTCATGTAATATTTCGTGTTATTGTTACACTATAACTTCTATTTTGGTCGTTCTTTTGGTGGTATCTACTCATTTTGAGTAGGCCTACCGTAATAGTAGCCTAGTTGTTTTCAATTCTACAGAGATTTATATTTTTCAAATGGGGATAAGTACCCGACCAGTTCGGTAGTGGGGGTTACGTACAGAAGACTCGCCCAAAAGTGGGTCGCACCTTCAAAAAGTACCGGTATGGTGGTGCTTGGATTCTCCTCACAACAATTGACTACGTTTTACAGTTTTTCTGCTTTCTTTAGACTGAAACGTATTCTAGTAAATAGGGGGATCAGTGAACTGAGAGTAATGAAATAAAGCGTAGGAAAAGAGAGCTACAAATTTAACTATCCAAATCTAACACATTTCTGTATCCAACCAAACCTGAACTGAGCTCCCATTGTTTCAGACGTACTGATTACAGTGCATAATGATAGTTGGATGTAGCAAAGTGTGCAAACTCTGTTATCAGTGCAACTAGCATTCATTTGCATATAACTTCACAGTTTGCGCGCTTCGGATTGTAACATGCTTCATTTAACAATGCAACCTGACCAATACAATGTCCATCATACCGCTGCCGACTCTCGATTGTCCAACACCCGTCACAGAGGGGATTGCCCAGAGAACTTGATCAGGAATTATTGAATGACATGTTTCAAAATCATTGTTCTTGTGTTCTGGCCTTTAGTTTGCATAAGCTAAATAGGTCAGTACATACACATTTACTGGAACAGCTATTCGTCACGCACTGGTTTGCGTGGTCATCTACAGTATAATCGCCATGGTTGCATCATTGTCACATTCTTTAAATAGTCCAGTCGTTATGCAATCCTTAACTGTGTTGGAAATTATAAAATTATTATACAATTGCAACATTTTAATTTCTTATTTATTATTATAGTGTTTTAATTGAATATCATTATTATTATTATTATTATTATTATTATTATTATTATTATTATTATTATTATTATTTATACCCATTCATTAAGAATGCTTGGTCTAATTAGATCTATAACTTATTCTTTTTCTACTCCTATGTGTTTGCTAATTTTATACTATACATTGCACAGTGAGACGGATTGCGATTCTAGCCGGAACAAAATCTAATATTGATAAATTCCTTTCGAATCGTTGAAAATAGCAAAATGAAGTTAAATTATTATGACATTTGATGAAATATTTGTATGAGAATTATTATTTTAGTATAGAATGCCTATTTATTAAAAAAGAATCGTACAGTAATAGAAATTGCATACAACTAATGCAAATAAAAAATTAAAGGAAATAGAAATTATTTTACGGACTACTATGAAGAGAAAAGTAATATATGTAGTAAATTTTATGACTCATGTTTAGAAATCTGAAGCGTCTGTTGTATCTCCAGAAGTGTCGGACCCGCTAGCGCTACTGTCGTCCTCATCTTGGGGTTGTAGTTGAGCAGTGCTGTTGTTGGCACTCGCAGCTGGTGCTTGTAGTAGTTTAATTACCTCAAATTACATTTTTGATTTTCTTGTATTTGGATGTCGATTGATCTGGGATATGATGGGATCAGAAGATACTAACAACATGTGTAGGACATCTAAGTTTCTCTTACGAGGACACTTCCTAGCGTGGTCTAACCTGTACTTTTGTAAATGTTTGTGTCTTGCTCTTGAGCATCTTCAGATAACATCCCAATAGGAAGTATCGCAGTTTCTGCAATTTTTCCTTCATGTATAAGTATTTTATGCACGCTGGATGGCATGTAGTACCATGGATATATCTATTGTACATATAAATGGGCTGTATAATTGGTGTACTTCTCAAACGCCTCAATATACTGTATATTGAATATCCACATGAAATGGTGCATAAAATTACAGAAAATCTGTGAATGAGGTCTTACTAATGCCCGTAATATTGGCTGTAATTTGTGGGTTTTCAAAAAAACCAACGTGCTATATTGCCATCATTTGATGTCCCAGGGCCACCAGATTTCGGTTTGTCAATAAGAAGACCTAATTGAGAGCGAAATCTAGAAATAAGCCCCTGTTTTCTAGCTTCAAAAATATCTTTGTTGTTGCCTCTGACCTCCCAAGAACAATGATTTTTAGAAAATAATCCTTTTTGCGGTAACACTGCATCCAACGCCTGTTAAAATTACTTCGAATATTTTTCAAAATATTATGAATGCACTTCTCACTATGAGAATCACATGTTTCAATACATAATTTGTTCAAAACATATCTATATAGTTCATCCAAGTCGCCACTTTTATTGGCAAGGATTGGAAATAGATCACGGCGCGAAATCACCGTTAGCGGTTCCGAGTATGAAAAAAATTAACCACATGCAAATCGGTCAGTAGAAGCAAATGAAAGTAGGTTAGTATTAAAGTGCACACTTAAACCTACATTCTGACATAACAATAAATGTGACTCTGTGTGACTCTCCTATTATAAGTCAACGTTTACTTTGAGAAATAGTTTTAAGAAATCGCATTTCACGCTGTTAAGTTAACATGCCGTTTCTAAAAATTCAAAGTTATTATGAACATAAAATTTATATAATAATTATGTACCAACCTTGTTCTTCATTTTCCATTTCAGAATCACAAAATGTTTCTTACACTATTTCAGCGTGACTGAGCAATAAAACTGGTTACGGAGGGGAATCCTCGTCAACATCATTGTGTGACGTCCGTATGTTTAGTGTCGAAGCTTCTTTCTCATAGATAAGCATTCTGTGATTAATTAGCAACAACTTGAGATAGGACACGCATAAAAATGAGAACATGTGAAAATTGATTTTGTTCCGGCTAGAATCGCAATCCGTCCCACTGTGCATTGGTCAGATCCAAGCTTGAATATGCATCTGTAGTATGGAACTCTATTACTTCCACTGACTCGGCTAAGCTTGAGAATATTCAAAGAAAATTTATTTCCCTTTGTTCTTACAGATTTTTACCTAATTCCGATGATTATAAATATGAGATTAACTGCAAATATTTTAATTGCTGTAGTTTATTTACCAGACGTCAAGATCTTGATTACTTATTTTTTTGTAAAGTTCTTAAGGGTGATATTGATTGTGAATCTTTCCTAAGCAATATCAGTCTTCGTATTCCTGCTAAGCGTTTAAGATATCATAAAATGTTTTACAATAGAAATTCTAAATCTCTCTCTCCGGTCTGCAGATGTATAAAATATGCGAATTTGCATGGATCAAGCTTGGATCCATTTAATGTGTAGTATATATTTTGAAGTTTTATATTAGTTTTCATTTATATCTTTTGTTTAAATATGTATTTTAATATTATTCTCGCTAACTTTTATATCATTTTGTTATTTATTAATTTACTTGATTCCATCCTTTCATTTTCAAATACAATTACTTTTATCTCATTATGCTATGTAGTTTAGTCATCCATTTTATCCCGTCCATTCATTGTCATTATTGCCGTCGTATTATAATCTTGTATATCTTTGTAATACTATTTTATATGATTCCATTCTTCATTTATGATTCCATTATTTCATTTGTAATTATCATTTTAATTAATTGCCATTAATTTAATTATTTCTTTGTACTTTTATTGTAAATTATTGCCAATGTTTTTGTTATATTGTTTGTGCTGAACTGGAATTGGCCTCTGGCTGTTGTACAGCACATTAAATATAAGTAAATAAATAAATAAATAAATAAATAAATAAATAAATAAATAAATATAAATTATTATTATTATTATTATTATTATTATTATTATTATTATTATTATTATTATTATGATAGAAAATGAGATAATTTGTAATAATAATAATAATAATAAATTAAGCTTCCTTTATGAAAATATTGCCATGTTTGACAAAGCGTATTATATACTTATTTACAATTGGATCTTACGGAACCCGAAGGTTCATTGCCGCCCTCACATAAGCCCGCCATTGGTCCCTATCCTGTGCAAGATTAATCCACTCTCTATCATGATATCCCATCTCCCTCAAATCCATTTTAATATTATCCTCCCATCTACGTCTCGGCCTCCCCAAAGGTCTTTTTTCCCTCCGGCCTCCCAACTAACATTCTATATGCATTTCTGGATTACCCATACGTGCTACATGCCCTGCCCATCTCAAACGTCTGGCTTTAATGTTCCTAATTATGTCAGGTAAAGAATATAATGCGTGGAGTTCTACGTTGTGAAACTTTCTCCATTCTCCTGTAATTTCATCCCCCTTAGCCCCAAATATTTTCCTAAGAACCTTATTCTCAAACACTCTTAATCTCTGTTCCTCTCTCAAATGAGAGTCCAAGCTTCACAACCATACTGAACAACCGGTAATATAACTGTTTTATAAATTCTAACTTTCACATTTTTTGACAACAGACTAGATGACAAAAGCTTCTCAACCGAATAATAACAGACATTTCCCATATTTATTCTGCGTTTAATATCCTCCCGAGTGTCATTTATATTTGTAATTGTTGCTTCAAGATATTTGAATTTTTCCACAAGCGTATTATATATAATTTGGAAAACACACATAAAAGGTAAAATGATTTAGGCTATAGGCCACGAATGGGCTATACAAAACGTGAGAAAAATTTATACATAAGTAGCGTGTATAGTAGTATATCATCAGAAATGTTAGAATGATTTGAATGCCATATACCTCGAGAAAAATAATAGCTAAGGATTTATTGACATTGATATCCAAACCAATCAATAGCCATCGGTTAAGATAACTTGAAATTTCCATTATCATTCCCATACAAGTGATATCTCAATATCTGAACGGATCCTTTGAGGGCTATTTCCTTCACAATGCTGTGTGTTAGGCATTTGTTGGCAAAGTAGGAGTGTATGGTACCTCGTGCTCCCACCATCTTAAGAACTTGAGTATTTGTGCGTTCGAGTTTAGGTAATTAACATTTAATTTTAAGTGACACGCCAGTGATAAGTTTAATATCGTTGCATTTACTGTAATACCATACATATGTATTGGTTTAACAGAAAAAGTAGCTTTAAAAAGTGAACCTCTTTGAATTTAAATGTTCCAATATGCAAAATAATATGTGCGAGATCGTGCGTATTTGCTTGGTTTCCGCACAAAACCAATCCGCGAAAAGTCTAAAATTCTACATTCAGTATACCCAACCTAACACACATAACAATTTCCCTCTTCTTACCGCTTAAGTGACATATTGATTTTACTGCTTTAGCCTTTAACATATTATTTTTAGAGACGTTGAATATAGTAATAATTATAAATTGGAAACTTACCACTGCAATTTCACCTAAATTGCACTGTTAATAATTGTTTTTAAATATTTGCAAAAATTAAGTAAAAGTCTACAACTCCACTAAAGTTACTGCATTCGTGATGCAAGTAACATTAAGGAAGCCGTGAAAAAATCAACAAGATTCCATAGACTGGGGGGGGGGGGAAGACAGACGTATATTACGGCCTGCTGGAGTATAGTAAACAAAGAAAACATTTTAAAGCAACAATGTTGAAGATAGATATTTTTGTTTTGCAAATTTGCCGTCATTGAACAGAAACCAAGATGGAGATTTCATTGCAACTAATTAGAAATTCCTCTTTCAGATATGTAATAAACGATCTTCGCACAAAATAATGTACGATACACTAGCGGTATGTTTTCTTTCAATTCTCGGAAATTAAAAAAGCTCAACTACGTTTCGCTTTTTCACACTTTTCCTCGAACATGAAAACTTCAACATACCGCTCTTGTAACTCATATTACTATTAACACACAGTATTTATAACTCCCATGTTCGGAAAACAGCACAAATGAGAATACCTAATACTGTATCTTCTAGCTTGTACTTACACCATACATGGCCTTGACTATAATATACTTAATTAAAACAAGCCACAATAGTAACAATATCTCTTTAAAGCAGGGCATCTAGGAAATCTACCTTCCTTTTTGCAGCAATGACAAATAAGATAGCAAATTCAGAAAAGAGAATAATCCAGTATTATGATTTTTTTATTGACTCACTGCAATATCTTAAGTTAAAATGAAAAATAATAATTTAAAAAACAGTAAAATTATGCAAAATTATACTGAAAAAAATAAGGTCTCCGAAGTATGAATCAAGTGATATGAACCGCTTGTTTCTAACATGATTTTTTTTTTCCAGATAGAACATTTTTATTCTTACTCCAACAAGGGAATAGCAGTTAAAACTTTCTTCCAGCAACGACTTCAAGTATTTAAAGTTTTAAAAATATTGTTTTCAATCAATACCCATGTAGGATTATCTATGTAGAACCTGGAAATGCAAACACATGGAAATCGAACAAATTATAGACAGAAACCATTTATTCTTACCCAGCAACAAAGCAAGCAACATATTGCTACTTACCATCCGTCTTCTGCAATCTCGCGGTTTCTAGCAGCTTGTTCAAACTCTCCTGGGACGACGGACTTTAAATGGCGATAAATCCATTATACGTATAGCTCCTGCTTGGGGAAAAGTAGTGCCTGGAGACTCGTGTCACAGATTTCAGTGCAGTGTTCTAGAAAAGAAATACAGAATTTTATTATAAAGTAATAAAATGCTATTATTACTATTTAATACGAGAAAAATTCGTACCGGCACCGGGAATCGAACCCAGGACCTCTCAGCTCTGCGCGCTGAGCGCTCTTTCCAACTGAGCTATGCCGGGACACGATCTCGTATTAAATAGTAATAATACATATTGGCTACTTCATAGTAGCCGTATAATATTCAATGAGGTGGACGAGACCTCATACAAATGAATATGTGATGTATTAACTGTTAGCAGTTGTCACAAACTGATGTTGAATATGGCCACAAATTCATTTAAATATGCGCTCCTGCATATATGACCTGTATCGTCTCAAATGCAGGTAGTAAGCCGTAAAAGCATTACGAGAGGGGTTCGGCCGGCGCCGTGGATCGTGTCCCGGCATAGCTCAGTTGGAAAGAGCGCTCAGCGCGCAGAGCTGAGAGGTCCTGGATTCGATTCCCGATGCCGGTACGAATTTTTCTCGTATTAAATAGTAATAATACATATTGGTTACTTCATAGTAGCCGTGTAATATTCAATGAGGTGGGCGAGACCTCATACAAATGAATATGTGATGTATAAAATGCTATCTTTTCAATTTCCTCTATATTTTACAGGGTGAGTTTCGTAAATATCAAAGTATACTGGAGCTCATTAGGAATACCAATAAATTTTATATCTCATTATAAGTTTATTATTACAACGGAACTTTGGTAAACAAAATACTGCATGCATTTAATCCTATTGTCACTATTTAATATCATAACAAAATTCAGCAAGTTCGTGTATGATTTGTAGGATTATTAGAGGTTTTTAGAGTGCAATCATACACAATTTCTGCAGTAATAAAACCAATATGTGCAATAATACAACAGATTTTGAGCAGTAATAAACAGTACAGCAGAATATGTGATAGGAACAGCCTATCTAATAATCATGATAATTTATATTGTGTTAGTCATATCGTCCTGGTTATATCATACAGAATTGGGCAAGAATAACCGGTCCGCCTCATCTCTCTCGGTATGAGAATAAGCTTTCTGAATTAATTAATCCGATTTAATTTAATGAAAGTGAAAATGAAGCTGTGAAATGGCTGAGTGTATAAGAAAGAATAGTTTCAGACGTTTCAGACGAGACGAGTACGAATATTTGCGAAGATGAGGAGAACCAGTTATTCCTGCCCAACCCGGTAAAACTACAAAGTAACAGACTATAAACAATATAATTATAGCAGAATTATATGGAAATAATGTGAAAAATTATCTTGCAAGAATCATCAGTATCTTGGAGCTTTTTATTCTTTATTGTAGCGTTATTCTCTTGCGGACACTCTTCTTGACATTTTCGGCACGGTCAATATGCCAGTGGAGTTCTGAATCAGAATCACCAGACTTTAAAAATTAAACTTTCTATAACGTAGATACTAACTCACGAAGTTGGGAACTCTATTGTTGTTAACGTGCTCGGTAGCTACTTGATATTTAAATAACTGCCCTGATCATCAGGAACATGGAATAGAATTTAACTAAGGGGGCACGTATGGCTCAGCACTGCGACCTATTGAGATCTATTGCGCTAACCCTCGATAAGGAATGAGTTGCATGCCACAGATCCTCTACGCGCAACGCCCTAACCACATGACTTCCTTAACGACCGATCCCTAAATCCGACAGAATCCATATACCATTCCTGCTTCGGAAAATTCCTCCAAGACCCCACGAGGCGAAACTCCTCCCCCGGGTAGGTCCGTCTCGGGTGCTCGTTGCAGAAGCCATTCAATATCGCTGAACTACATTCCACGGATGCCGGTCGAGAGAGTCAGCAGCTTCGGAAGGCCGCCGGTAGAGTGATCTGAAAAACCAAAAACAGGATGATGAGGGAGGAAAGGAAGTGGCGAAGATGTGTATTTATTCACACTGCAATGGGTATATACCTGGTGGCAGTGGTAACTAATTACACTCAATAATGACAATAATAAACTTCTTAATTAAAAATACAGTTAATAATAATACCAATAATTCATACTAACAATAATTTATGATAATAATAATAATAATAATAATAATAATAATAGTAATAATAATAGGGAATATCCTAAATTAAATGAAGCACGATCACTTAAAATAACATTTAAAATAAATCTAATTTGTATCTTAAACCTAAGTTCGAACTAAAACCCACGAGTATCATATATTCATATCTGCACAAGTACCTTTCCACATTACACTCATTTCGCTGTCAACTCACTCACTGCACTGGAACTACGACACATTTCACTGATTCTATCCTGATTTCACTAACACTTCAAAAACATTTCACTGTTCAAATACTTTGCACTGCCACTATAAACTATAAAGCTTCACTGACAGGAACACGTTTCACTTACACAACACACTTCACTGACACAACATAATTCTTCACTGATACAACACTTCAATAACAAAATATCATTTACACCCTTTAAATACTGTGTATAATTACCGTCTATTAGTAAAGTCCTTAAGCCTATAAGATGAGTGGGGTTACAATCGCCTGATAAAGTTACCTGATATTCATTCATAGGAGTGAGGGAAAAGCCTCGAAAAAACCTCAAGCAACTCGTCCTGACCGGGAATCAAACCCGGGACCGCTGGGTTATTGTTATCATTACGATTATTATTTCCGGAGTATGGCTCTTGATCAGGTTTTTCGTCGCCTCGATTAGAGAAATTCTCAGCCTACTCTTCGCCATGTCCCTTTTCCATTTTGCATATTTTGCTATCCTATGTTGGATCTTTTCAATTCAATCGATTTGGTTTGGAAATGTGAGAACTGTAAGATGTATAATACAGCATTAGAACAACATGGGGAAGAAGTTCTTAAAACGCCACCGAAGGCAGAGCAGACGAAGAAAACTAAACAAGAGGAAGACGCAACAATCTTGAGTACAAACACAGAGAATCCTTTTATTCTGTGGCTGTAATTTTAAATGAGTTAGATCTTAATTACAGCGTTACTGCACCAAGAAGACGTCTACGAAATGTTGGCATACATCACAGGAAAGTGGCTATAAAGGAAATATCTCCAGACAATCATCGTGACTTTCAAGTCGGTTCCGCCCTATACATATTACAATTGATTAGGCCTATATTTTAGTGAATTTTATTTATTTCGCTCATATAACGGTAATTTGTGAAGTGAATAGTTGAAAGTTACATTTCATTGCTTATTCTTATCACTGTTGTTTTTTTACGTCAGTTAATTAATTCATTCATTAATTCACTCATTCATCCATCCATCCATCCACCCTGATTTTATTAAGCTTTCGGAGGTCTTTTTCTTTAGAAGATATTTTCATTTTTTGAAACAAGGGTTTGATCATCGACAAGTAGTAATAAAGTTTAAATAAATCATTTATTAAATCATCAGGAATGCTTAAAGAAACTCGGTTGTCGTTTCCAAGTGCTTACATCATCGTCGGTGTATAAATAATTAAGCAATACAGGAGGCAAATTACAGCCATCTTTGATTTATAATTCTGGATAATATTTCTCCTTTGGTTATTTCAGTATATAACTTAGATATAGCCTCATTCTCTAGAATAGGTCGTCTTCCTGAAGTTTTTTCTTTAAGGTTTAAGTCTCCATCACTGGAACACTTAAACCAGTTTGATGCCGTCCTAATACTGACCACTCCTTAACCTCCCATATCATATATTTCATCAGCTGCTTATTTTGCATTCAAACCATTTTCCGAAAGAAACCCTAGCACTCGAATGCCGATTGTGTCGTCACACATTTGAAATGACAAATTGAAGCTAACAGGTATTATCACTTATAGTAAAGAGGTACCTACATTTAAAATGCTTCCTAAAATGTATTTTTCAAAGTACAGTGAAACCTGCCTTTGCGGTCACTTCATTTAAACGGCCACCTGGCCAAAAGGCCAATTTTCTCTGGAACCAATTGGATTTGCCATAAGATCAATACAAATTGTCTCTTTATTTAGCGGCCACCTCATGCTTCGGCCAGCGGTCGACTATAACAGTCACTGACCAACAAAAAATTTTTTCACGGATACTGTCTGACCTATTTTTTCGATGGTTAGAGGACAGAGAGCAATATCACGAGTACAATAGCTAAGTGTACAACAGTACACCCTCCATATCTTGAGGTTAGTTGGTTACTGTTTTATGACTCTTTTGTCACTTTCCACTCCGACCCTGCACAGCTATAAACTCTTACTCGTTTTTAAAGGATTGAAACACCGGACGTTTTCTATCGAAAATGTCACAGTATGTTTTAGGTCAGTAGTTAACCATTCGAATTTTTTTTTCTCCTCTTTCCATCTTTTTCTGTTTGGACCAGCTTTTACGAATTTTTCTTCTTTTCATTCAGTTGATTCAGAGGAACTGTGACGTTAGTTTGAGAGAGAAATCATGTCTAACAATAAATCTAGAGTGGTATTAAGTTTAGAGATGAGACGAAAAATGATTGAAGAAAGTGAGAAGGGAACATCTGCGAAAAAAATTGCAGAAATATTCAAATGTGGAAGGACACAAATACACTATATAATTAAGATGAAATATTAAAAGAATGGGAGGAAAATATGCATGGTGGCCAAAAAAGAAGAGAGAATCTGTGTTTAGTAATGTGAATGATTTCGTTTACGAATGGTTCAAGTGTGCGAGGGCGAAGAAATTGAGTTTTGAAAAGGCTAGTTGCAAGAATGGAAGAGGCTGACATTAATATGCACGATTGTTGTACGCGTACAGTACTAAAAAGTCAATGAAATTCAGTACTTTCATGCTGATTCATAAAAAACCGCAACCTTAATCAAGCGGCCACCTGATAAAACGGCCATTTTACGAGGTAACTTCAGATGGCCGCTTTAGACATGTTTCACTGTATACCAACAAAATATGTATACTCTTGGTTTCACAAGTAAAGAACCTTCGTTGCAGGGTTGGGTTCAGGAAGCCATAAATCTGAATGACACGCTCCCCCAATTAGTGAAACTGTGGACAAAGATACCGCCAGGAAACCGTCGAGAATGCTGTGTTGTAAATTTTACATTTTTGAAAGAATCCAACCAGTTGCAAAAGAAAATACATTTAAAGAGTCCAGCCAAGAGCAAACGTGGCAACAGCTTCCCCTAACTGGCCTGTCAATCACTGTCATCTGTGCAGAAGTGGTGTGAGGCCAGGGTTCTTTACTTGTGGAGCCGAGAGTACGTACAAATTTCCTAATGCTTAGCATCTCAGGAACAAATGAACAGAATATTTACAGGATTAATTTTTAATGCTACATAGAATTATCGGTTCATTGATCTTCAAATTATTCTACGTTTAATGCTGATGATTAGCCATAGGCTTATTGTCGATTTAACATTCGGTGTATTCGCGTGTATTACAAACGGATTTCCTAAAAAGAATAGTTGGCATTGGCAGAAGCACAGCTAATTGAGGGGTGTTAAAGGAGTTTGGGCTTTAAAACGAAGCAATTCACATGAGAGTCAGAATGGTAAAATACTGGCTAAGAATTATATATGGGGAACAATCGTTTTTACGGGCGATTTCTTACAGAGTTCAACAAAGAGTGGGGTGGGGAAAACGATGGGTTTATAAACTGCAGAGAGGGCTGCATCATATAGGAATGGAATGGGTGTCGGAAAAAGGAGCAAATAATAGAAAAAATGTAAGGCGTAATGTGAAGATGCGTTTAATTGATTTCGAGAGGCAAAATATTCAGCTACAATGTTTGGAAAAGAAACCTGACTACATTTATAATCAGACCTCATGGTGAATTGGGGGAGAAATATTCTTGTAACAAAGATAGTAGAACAGGTTTGGCAAGGTTAAGATTGGGAGCATGGAAGGGTCATACATTTGTCATCGAAGAAGGAGACCACATCTGTCCATTATGTGTGGAAAAGGAGACATGGGCACACATTTTAGCTCATTGTGAAAAAACAGAACATATCCGGAGAGGGTTCGCTTACATGTCTTGACCTTGGAAATAGAGAATACTAACAAATGACTGGATTGTTCCTCTTCAAGGAGAGACAGTTTCGAACATCAGGTGTTGAAGTTTATGATACGAACTGACGAAGGGATAATTGTAACTATTGAATTATACACTTCTATTCTGTTAGGTTAGGATGTAATATGATATGTGTTTTGTTTGCATCATTTTCATATTAACTGTATGTTTTATGGAGAGTGGTTGCATTTAATCATAGGTGAGTGGGGCTAAACCTAGAAAATAGAACTTGTTTTCTAAAGCACGTATGGTCAAAGGACCCGTGTACTGGATTTAAAGGCATGATAGTTTAGTGCATTTGTTTGTATAATATTGCTGAATAAATTCCTCTATCTATCCACTGAATAAATATGCGTATAAATGAATAACGGATACATAATAATTAAGATTTCAAAAAATAAATTATATAATTTGAGTTACGTTTGGGTATTAATGTTATATATTCGTAAATAAAAATAATTTAATGGACTATAACGTTAATGTCCTAATTGAATTTACTATTATATCATAGCTGCATAGTTCAGTAATGGGAATTGGTAGTCAATTGCCGTGTATCGGTAATATGCGTTATCAATGCAATATAATGCACAGTGTGAGATGAACCATTCGCCAGAATTAGCATTTCCGAGAGTCAAAATAATGGGTTAGTTTGCTGTTTAGTATACTCTCTCCATTTCACTCAGTAATTCATTGTGTGTGTGTATATATATATATATATATATATATATATATATATATATATATATATATATATATATATATATATAATTATATTATATATTAGAACAGTACAGATTTTTACATTAGAACAGTACAGATTTTTACATGTAAAATATACACATCCATATCTTCATGCCGCTATCTATAGTAGGGAATACAAATTTACGACTATAACGCTATTGAGCGTTTTGTGCATTTAATAATTTATATTATTTACATAAGTAGACTAATAATAACGGATGACGTGAATATGCTTGGAGAAAATCCACAAACGATTAGAGAAAACACGGGAATTCTACTTGAAGCAAGTAAAGCGGTAGGTTTGGAAGTAAATCCCGAAAATACAAAGTATACGATTATGTCTCGTGACCAGAATATTGTACGAAATGGAACTATAAAAATTGGAAATTTATCCTTCGAAGAGGTGGAAAAATTCAAATATCTTGGAGCAACAGTAACTAAATATATAAATGACACTCGGGAGGAAATTAAACGCAGAATAAATATTGGGAATATCTGTTATTCGGTTGAGAAGCTTATATCATCTAGTCTGCTGTCAAAAAATGTGAAAGCTAGAATTTATAAAACAGTTATGTTACCGGTTGTTCTGTATGGTTGTGAAACTTGGACTCTCACTTTGAGAGAGGAAAAGAGGTTAAGAGTGTTTGAGAATAAGGTGCTTAGGAAAATATTTGGGGCTAAGAGGGATGAAGTTACAGGAAAATGGAGAAAGTACACAATGCAGAACTACACGTATTGTATTCTTCACCTGACATAATTAGGAACATTAAATCTAGACGTTTGAGATGGGAAGGGCATGTAGCACGTATGGGCGAATCCAGAAATGCATATAGTGTGTTAGATGGGAGACCGGAAGGAGGCCGAGACGTAGCTGGGAGGATAATATTAAAATGGATTTGAGGGAAGTGAGATATGATTGTAGAGACCGGATTAATCTTGCTCAGGATGGGGACTGATGGCGGTCTTATGTGTGGGCGGTAATGAACCTCCTGGTTCCTAGGTTATTTTTTTACGACGCTTTATCAACAGCTTAGGTTATTTAACATCTGAATGAGATGAAGTTGATAATGCCGATGAAATGATTCCGGGGTCCAGCACCGAAAATTACCCAGCATTTGCTCATATTGGGTTGAGGGAAAACCCCGGAAAAAAACCTCAACCAGGTAACTTGCCCCGACCGGGAATCTAACCCGGGCCACCTGGTTTCGCGGCCAGACGCGCTAACCGTTACTCCACAAGTGTGGACTCCTGGTTACTTAAAAGCCGTAAGTAAGTATTACTATTATAATCACCATCTTCATCGTCATTACTATGCATCCTGACAGAAATTCACGTCACACAAGAGTTCATTAGAGTTAATAACAAATTTAGACGTTTCGTCCTTTGCTGCAGACAACATTAACATGTCTTGTGAGTCAGGCGTGACGTGAATGCTTTGCCGTCGCTCTACAATAAAGGCTAGTTCACAATAAACCGGGAACGGAAAATACAACGAGAACGGAAATATTGTTAAAGTAAATTTAAATGTGAACATTCACAAATAACTATTGTGGATGCTCACATGAAATTCATTTATTTTAACATTATTTCAGTTCTCGTTCTCGTTGTCGTTTTCGTTCCCGGTTTATTGTGAACTAGCCTTAACGTCGATCATCGTGCTGGAAGCCCGACGTGGAATGAAACTCTTGTTACAATATGCTGACCGAGTAACACAATATTCACCTTATTCATTTCACCGTGAGTCGAAAGGAACCAATTACGATTTACTTCGCAGGAGAATGAATTCCCTTTGGAGAAATGTAGGACTTATATTTCATACAGTAATGGAATGACGGAATGCAGAAAGGGAAAACGCTTCGTTGAAGCATCAATTTTGAGGAGGAAACATTTTCGTGCATTGAAACACGAAAATTAGATTACATTCTGTATACGTGGACCTGAAATCTTTCGCTCTCAATAAGCAGGAATAGCGCTGTATTCTGAGCGTTTGTTACAATTTTATTATGTTTGCATTTCTACAATTTTTTACTTTACTCAATGAAGAAATCCTTCCTTCATCAATATTTATTCAGGCGTATCTTTTTCCAGCGCTATTAAATTACTAGTTATCACCTACTGTCCTTCCTTGTCGAACTTCGTCTTTCAAAGACATATATTATTTCTTCATAATATAATAGATCTATTCTCTGTGGCACTACAGCGCATAAAGGGTCAAAACCGTTCAGCAGATTACTGCCTCACGTTCACATGCCTCAGCAGAGGTGAACGATCATCCAACTAATACTGGAGAACGTATTGTTAGTACGAAGATCTCCCCTTACATTGTAGCTTCCTTATTAAACTCGAGTTTACTACTCACTCTACAGTAGATCTCTAAATTCAGGGTCATGATACTGGGTGGGTACCTTTTCCATACTCTGGCCGAAATTTCATGAGGATATTTCTTCTGCTATAATAACTGAAGCCAACAAATCATTCTATACTGAATGACGCAGTAGGCTAGGATTATGATCAACGTTCATTTTCATTACGTTCGTGAAAGTTTCACAAATACCAGCCCGATGCATTCGATTATGGTGACCGTTAGAAGGAAAGAAGGCGAGACGGCGCTCATTCAACGCTGTCAAGGCCTAGCTTCTACAAAAGCAATATAAGCAACTTAAACGTCATCTAATCACGAATTAGGAGAGTGTGGCGTATTTAGCTTGTTTTTAGATCCTCTTTTATTGCAGAAGTGATCACCTCTGATGAAATTACTACTGATAGTTCTATCTATTAAATAAAATGCATGATATTAATTTAAAATTACATTATATGAGACAACATCTTCTGATTGAATATATCACAATCTTTGATAAAACCCTTTCCCTCTTCCAAAATCAATTTAATTTATAGTTTCTTCTCCACTTATATTATAAGATGTGTTTCCTAATTAATTTTTAGCCCTCATTTGTTATATTTATATATATCCAACTATTGTGACCATACTTCAATTATTACTTCATTTAATATCGGACCATGTAAAAGATGTATGTCCGCCGCAGTGGCTTTATGTCTATAAGGTTCTGAAAAGACATGCTAATGAAAATTTTTGAATACTTCTCATTCTCTTCCCTCACTGATATGAAAAAGAAAAAAAGAGAAGAGCGGGATTAATAAGCGTATATCCGCAATCATATAGCCTGCTAAAATAATTAATATTTTTGTACAATGATCCTGGGCCATGAAAGAAAATCTCTCTAGTAATATAATAATAATAATAATAATAATAATAATAATAATAATAATAATAATATAGTGTTCTGCTCAAGGGCAGGTCTTTCACTGCAACCCTAGATCATATATGTAACAGATATGTCGGGCTTATAGGCTTTGAGGTTAACAACTTTTGTCAGGTTTACTACGCTGCCATCTAGTTGTTACATAAGGAGTCAGTCATAATTCCCATTTGAATTGCATTAGCGACTGTGCTGCCATCTCGTGTTCGTATACGGCGGACGGGTGGCGATCCTGGCGGTTGTTCTCTTCAAAGTGCTGCCGATTTTAACATAGCGAGGAGTTATCTGTTACATATAATATGATCTAGGCTGCAACCCAGCATTCTCCAATCTTTCCTATTTTCTGCCTTCCTCTTAGTCTCCGCATATTTATTTATTTATTTATTTATTTATTTATTTATTTATTTATTTTATTTTATGTTTGTATTTATTTTGCTAATAATTGTAACATAAAATATAATATAAATAGATAAAATTTTAGTTCACACCTGAAAGAGCAGAATTCATTCTCAGGGGCGGATTCCTGTATTTAAATTAAGAAACATATAATACAATTTGTTTCATCTCTACTACACAATAAAAACACATAAATTTAAAATTTACAATTTTTCATTATTTATAAAATCCATACATAACTTTTTAAATTTAATATTAGAACTATTGGATTTGGCAATATTAGGGTATTTAAATATAAATTTGTTGTATATTCATGGGTCTAAATTACTACTATGATTAAATACTGTAGAAGTGTTCCATAAATACTGTGACAGTGTTGATCCATACTTCTTAATGTCGTCTATCAACTGATATGTGCTTCTGACTCGAACTCTTTTTTCCGTTCATCCTTCCAGTGCATCCCTCAGTAGGCAGTTTCTTCTCAGACAGTGAACCAACTAATTAATTTTTCTCTTCCTGAACAGTTTCAGCATCATTCTTTGTTCACTCACTCTTTCCAAAACAGCTTCATTCCTTATTCTGTCCATATCACATGTCCCATTCTTCTCCATATCCACATTTCAAATGCTAGCCGCTTCTCTTCACTTCGTCGTAATGTCCATGTTTCTGCCCCATACAATGCCATACTCCACACAAAACACTTCACTAGTTTCGTTCTTAGTTCTTTTTCCGGAGGTCCGCAGGAGATGCTCTTTTTTCCATTAAAAGCTTCCTTTGTCATTGCTATCCTCCTTTTGACTTCCTGGCAGCAGCTCATGTTACTGCTTATGGTACACCCCAAGTATTTGAAACTGTCCACTTGCTCTACTGTCTTATTTAGTATTTGCACATTTACCTTCTTTATTTTTCTTGCATTTCGTCTTGTTTGCATTTATCTTCATCCCACACTGCTCATCGTTGTCGTCGGTCTGGTTGTCGTTGTCGGTATAGCGTTGCCATTCTGTGCTCGAGGTAGCAAGTTCGATTCCGGCCCAGGTCGATGGCATTTAAGTGTGTTTAAATGTGACAGGTTCATATCAGTAGATTTACTGGCATGTAAAAGAACTCCTGCGGGACAAAATTCCGGCACATGGCGACGCTGATATAACCTCTGCAGTTGCGAGCGTCTTTAAATAAACCATTTTTTTTTCATCGCTGTCATTTGGCTCCACTGGCATATCCCTTAGTATAGTCTCCTCTACAGCTAACAACGTCATATCAGTAAATCGTATGCATTTTATTCTTCTTCCTCATATTGTCACTCCTCCAATGTTTTGAAAAGAGTTCTACACTGTATCCTCCAAGTAGATGTTGAACAGGGTAGGTGATAAAGGACACCCTTGTCGTACTCCTCTCCCTATTTCACTTCCTTCTAAAATTTCTTCTCCTATTCTGACTTTGACTTGTTTGATGTAAAGGTTACTGAACAGTCTCCTCTCTTTCCAATCCATACCTATCTTCAGAATCTCCATCATCTCCATCCATTGTTTAGCCCACTCTGTCAAATGTCTTTTCTAGGTCCACAAATATTATATACACTTTTTTATTTTTCTCTAGGTATCTTTCGCTGATTGTTCATAGTAGTTCAATTGGGGTACCTTTTCCCTTCCTGAAGCCAAACTGCTCTTCTTCGAACTGTTCTTCCATCTTAGAATATAAACGTCGATTTGGTATTCGTAGGAGAATCTTCGCCGAGTGCGATATCAGCTGATGAACCTGATCTGATTGCATTCATAATCCAGAAATAGAATAAAATAGTAAATAATGGTAAGTTATATAATTTTACTGTCAAGTTGCAAAACAGTTCAAATAATATTTACGCTGATGATCAATAAAGTCCTACCAATTTCTGAACACGGACTAATGGACAGATTGTAGTATATTAATTATATAACACAGCAAGCGACTATGACATGAAATTTCCATTTGAATATAAGAAGCAACGGTAATGTGTGGGGAAAAACATAAAACTCGTGAAAATTGAAGTGGATAGGAAAATAATAGAACAAGCGTTTCAATTCACATAAGTTGGAACGTTTATTTGTAGAACATATATCACTGATCTAGGTGTCAAACTACAAATTATAATAAAATGAATGAACCTACCATAGAAGGTTTTGGCAGATGATAGAGGATAGAAAAATTAAGATCACACAACATTATGTCGAAGATAATAATCACTAAATGATGGCAGTGAAATCTGGAATTTTAAACAAAAGAAATTTACAGAAACTGGAAGCATTTTGAGATCACTATTGGGCATAATTCCGCGCCGTAGCGTCGTAGCCTAAAGTAGGTGACTTACGGAATAAGCCCTAGTTTGAATCCTCGTTGCGAAGGAATATTCTCATAATATTTAAGCCATTGTATGGGACCGGTATCCACCCTGAATAGTGATGAATTTGGGGAACTACAGTAGGTAGCGAAATTCTGTTTCGAAAAGCAGTTATAGCAGCTTGTGAATCATCGTGCTGGCCACACTATTTTTCTGTTTTGGTTCGATGATCGTTCATTTCTGCTGAGGTATGTGGAAGTGAGTCCAATAGTCAACTGGTCGGATTTAGCTCTTCATGGACTGTCGTGTCACGGATTATCATAATAATGAAAATAATTATTAACTTAAAATAATAATTATAATATTATTATTATTACTATTATTATGTATCTAATGCCTACCCACTTCACTTTACGTGATTCGGGTTCCGTACACTGCGTATATATGACAGGACTGTAACCAAATACTCTACAATGATAATACCGGAAAGTACACGGTAAAAGTGGCGAATGACTCAACAGTGCAATCTAGCGGCAGGAATTGTAGGCAGCGAGGATGACGTGACGAATAGCGCGTTGAACTGTGATATGAGCTGTGTTCTTCAACAAACACATGATGTCCTAAGGATTATTCTCATTATAGTAGTATCCTACACAATGTCAGTTAAATATGGAAATGTTTGTCCTATGTTTTGAAAAAAACTATGCCTAGCAAAATATGCTAGATCTTTCTTCAGATTTCCAAAAGAAAGAGATTGGGAGTAGTCATGTAAACACCAGTAGAATATCACTTTTCTGCTACAAGATGATGATGATGATGATGATGATGATGATGATATTTTACTATTACTACTGCTTCTACTACGGGCACTACAGTTATTTGCTTTTAAGTGTGCCATGCTCAAATAGACAAATAAACGCAGACAGACGTTAGTTACTGAGGTTTAATAGGGCGCGTCAGCTACTATCGCTATTTGCGTCCTTATCTAAACTCCTTTAAAAACAAAACACAAACAATATCATAAGCAAAATGCGAGCACTAATTAAAAACGCTGTCAACAGTTCTAGACGAAACGTTTAAAATTAGAGGGATGGAATGCATTATGTAAAAAATCACAAAATATATTCAGATCATTTTTGATTATCGGACTTCAATAACCATAATTCGAAACATTAGAAGCAAATAAAAATAGAGTGTAATGAATTGGAAAATTATACCGAAGTTTCAAATCAGTCGTAGGACTGTTAATTTTTAATACCCTGTTTTTCGTAACAGACTGAAGATAGTAGTTATTCCTTCAATGAATTTAATAGCTTCTTCTTCCGAAAATATGAGTCAAAATCAAAGCACAATGAAAGAATCGCGAAGGTCCCAAATAAACATATTAGATCTTGCATTAAGGAAGATGCGGGTTTTCTGATATTAGACAGAAACGACAGACCATACTCCATCGTGTAATTAGATAGTGCATTAGCAATGACATATTCTCTGTGTTAACTGAAACAGTTACTAAACTGCATAAATCGACTTTACATTGTTCATAAAAAACACAATTTCTTTACTGCCTGGTTTCTCCGTATAAAAAATTGAAAGTCTTTACTTTTTTTAACCAAATAGTGTGTCTTGGGATGCGTAACATAAACATGTGAATTGTTGATATTGTGAAGAACCTGGACTCATGCTTTTTCATAACAAATGATTCAGGTAGTTATTCGGACAAATAATTTGCCTAGACCTCTATTTTAAAAGCATTATTAATATTTCACTAAATTAAGATCATTTTTTACGATGCATGAAATTATAAAAGATAAAAACTGGCTCAAGGGGAAATAGCAGCTCTAAACAAACAAGTCTAAATGCCGATTTAACTAAAATTGTTCAAGATGATGAATTCATTAGTCACAAGTGTGCTTTAAAAAGAAGAAAATGGGGAAATGATATTGCAGTTATGAGAATAGTTTTGCCGCAACATTCCATTAATGTTCACCTCAAGACGAAAGATTTCTAAGAAGAAAATTATGTTTACCAACAGTTAGATCTCTCAGAAATTGACTTCATGAATTTGGTATAGGCCCGGTATAAATCCCACCATTCTACAATTAATTATTAAAAGTAAAATCCGATATTGTACAACTGAATGAAAAAGTTGTAACTATTATTGTTGAAGAAGGAAAGCATAACTGATAATGCTAAAACAGACACTTTGAGAGATTCACTGAATTAGGTATAGATAAGCCTAATCAACAAACTTCAACTGACGTAAAAATTTCAGAAGTACCATTTGCAAATCAAGCACTGGTTTTCAATATTCGAGGAATGTGCAAACTTTTAAAGCAAACTACGTATAATTTATTTTCTATGAAAAGATACCATGCCTGGAGAGATTTTAAAATCACATCTGCTTGATGTAAAAAATAAAATACAAAATGCAGGCTTCATCCCTAAAGCAGCGACTGTGCCAGTATCTTCACTGACAAATATTTCAATGTGGTAATAAATTGTTACATCAAAAATAAAATGGATAACCATTAGCCAAGGAACGAAATACGCGATGTATGAAAGTTTCTAAAGTCATGCACAACTAACTCATTTGAAAATACGAGAATTGTCTCATTTCATTTCTACTCCAATAACTTTGAAACTTCTTATTAACTTAAAATGTTGTGAACCTTGTGACTCTAAATAAAACTATTGATTTGCATTTTCTTATTGACATCAAATGCACACCTCTCCGTTTTTCCTCACGTAACCTAGCACGGCGCAAGGAGTGTATAAACAATCCAAGCCGCTAGATAGCAGCACAGTCACTTTTCGCCGCCGCTTGCAATGCTAAACATGCAAGCTTTCCAGTATTATTGTTATAGAGTATTTGCTGTAACCCATTTTTCTAGTTGCACGTCACTTCGGCGGGCACGCTGTACAGTAGTTGCAAAAAAACCGGACCGACCCTTGTAGCTGACTTCAGAGCATTGTTCACTCCAGAGCACGATAGACTGGTAACTAAGACTTTCGTGGTTCGAGTCCTGCCTGGGAACGAACTTTTTTATTTTGTTCCTTATTCAGATTTATTCCCAATACTTTTCGATTGCTGGTCAAATTCATGTCTTGGGAATAATAAGTTAATTAAGTAGTAAAATATCGCTGCAATCGAATAGTATTGAGAATAAATTTGAATAAGGAACAAAAAAAAAAGTTACCTTCCCAGGCAAGATTCGAACCACGAAAGTCTTAGTTACCAGTCTATCGTGCTCTGGAGTGAACAAGGCTCTGAAATCAGCTACAAGGGTCGGTCCGGTTTTTTTTGCCACTACTGTACATGATGTGTATCTGTGGAGAGTTATATCCTGTACTAGGGTGAATGTGTGCGTATAAGTGTTCATGTAAGTGTAGTGTATGGAATGAGTGATGATGATTGTGATGATGACGAAGGGAGAAGTGGAAACCCGGTGCCGACACGTAGCCTATTCCAGTCGAATAGCACCAAGGGTGTCGCCAGGCTTAACGTCCCCATCCGACGGACAAATCACTATCAACAGTGACATATGCCTTCTCTTCATATGCAGTGCAGAGAGATTTTGGGTTTAACCCAGCAATATTGGTGCACAATATAGTCATTATAAATTGTGCACCGTCATATCTCCTAGTACCGAAGTAGAAATTTTACATGAAAATGTCTGACCCCGCCGGGGATCGAACCCGGGCTGGCAAGTATGGAGGCAGACACGGTACCGCAGAGCTAACTAGGCAATTATTATTATTATTATTATTATTATTATTATTATTATTATTATTATTATTATCAGTGTTATTATTATCATCACTATTATTAAGTTATTACTATTATTATGATTAAGAGTAGATAGGATTTGAGGGTAGAGAAGAAAATAAATAAATAACGAAAATTATTAAGGAAGGAATATGCAATATTTAATAGGTGAGCGAGAAATGGAAGGGAGACAGTTCAGGTAGGAGGGAGAGAATAGAAGAGGATAGAGAGGGAAGGACATATAGCAATTTAGTTATAACAGAACATTAGAAAGTAATCAAGAAATTCTCGGCAGAGAATACACTAATAGAAAAGAGTTGTATGTATTAAAGGGATGGGACAGCCAACTCCTCCTCGCCCCGTCCCGTGATCACTTGATCAAATCTCCGTCCCCCTCGCGTATGTGGTACCTAAGAGGTTACGTCCAATTTCGGCATCCCCTTCAAAATTTTCTAGGGCTCCTTCAGTGGAGCAGCGTAACCCGGAGTGAGACTAGTGGCTAACAGGCTTGGAGCTCACATATTTAGCTTTGTACAGCCCCCAACCCCTTGCAAGGACGCGTTTTGCGTACCTTTAAAATTTGTCCTCCCAATTCTTTTTCGATTTTTCGATTTTTCGAAAGGGATGGTGGATCGAAAAACAGAAATATGAAGGTCCACCATAACTGTGAATTGTAAAGTTGACTGACAAATAAATATCATATCATATCATATCATATCATATCATATCATATCATATCATATTACTATTATTATTATTATTATTATTATTATTATTACTATTATTATTATTATTATTATTATTATTATTGTGCGTAAAGAGACTCCACCATCAGAGAAATACAGCTATCCTAGGTAAACTAAAGTTTCTTTTTTTTTAGCAGAAAACTCCAAAATTATCAACAACCAGGGGCGTATTTTGCGGACTACCGGGGCTACCGGCGGTAGCCCAAGGAAATTACAAAAGAAAAAGTTTATAATATAACATAATGTAATAATTTTGTATTGCCGTATTAGTTTTACCACAGTAATTAAAATTAAAGTAATTGTTAGATTTATATGCGCTCTCTGCTCTCGAAAAGAAACAAGTTGTCAAGGCGGCATCACTGGAGAAACCTCTGCTACGAGGGGTAGCCTGTGACCGTTCCGCTCACGCTGTCCTGTCGCACAACTGCCCATCCCCCGCACCCTTCTGCTTCCATCGTGCAGTGTAGGCCGGGTGAGTTGCCGCTCTCGTGATCGGTTTCTTCGCAGGTGCGAAGCAACAATACGCTTAGTACGCTAGCTCATGAATGTGATTGTGTCCTTGCAGTGCAGTATTTTAAATTTGTGATTTGTTCGAGTGTCTAAGAGTTATATTAATTGTGAATTATTAAGTTTTTAATTTCCCAATTAAGTGATATTGTGAAAAATATGGCAGAACAAGTTTCTGGAGAGGTTTGTGTTGAAAATGACTGTGTAATAGAAGGTTTATTAAAAGTGCCTTTTAACCGTCGTACATAACAACGAGAAAGTTGAAATTGTGAAAATGGAAAGACCAACTCCTGAGTTAAATTTGTCCATGGACGTAAAAGAAAAACAGCATGAGTACACACGCCATTTCACTTCAACATCATATGGTAAGTGGAATTGGTTGTGTGGTAGTTCTAAACTGTCTAAACTATTTTGCTGGCCATGTTTGTTATTTAGCCGCGAAACTAATGTGTGGTCAAAAGAGGGTTTTCTAATATGAACTCCCTTCGAACGGCAGTCCTAAAACACGACAAATCAAAACCTCATATTTATAGTAGCATGAACTTTGCAAACTTTTGGAAGACAAGAATTGATTTACAGCTAGATAAGCAAAAAGCTCTACACATCAACCAACACAATGCTCTTCTGAAAAAAAATCGGGAGATTTTACTGCATCTTATTAACGCAGTCTGCTTTCTAGGAAAACAAGAATTGGCTTTTCGGGGTCGTAATGAGAGTGTGGAATCAGACAATAGAGGAAATTATATTGAATATTTAAGTTCCTTAAGTGAATTTGACCATTTACTGGCCAATCATCTTGAGAGTTCAACAGTATTCCGTGGTACTTCTCCCGCAATTCAGAATGACTTAATATAATTGCTATAAGTGGGGTTATGATAAAGAACATTGTTGTTGATGAAACAAGTGACTGCTCTAATCAGAGTCAACTGTCCACTGTTTTAAGATACGTCGACAGTACTGCCAATGTTCAAGAACGGTTTATAGGATTCACAAATGTCAGTTCGGGCAAAACTGCTGCTGCTTTGTTTCAGCATGTGGAAGGTGTTATAGCAGAATACAATGTCGGCAATAAGTTAATTGCACAGACATACGATGGTGCTTCAGTTATGGCGGGAAATATTAATGGCTTAAAAACAAAAGTTCAAGAAAAGTATCCTCAAGCACTATTTGTCCATTGTTACAGCCATGTTCTCAATTTAGTTTTGCAACAAACTACTTCAACCATTCCAGAATGCCGCATTTTTTTCAAAACACTGTCGGGTTTAGCTGCATTTTTCTCATCATCTCCTAAAAGATCAGAAAAACTCAAGGAATTTATGAAAAAGAAACTCCCAAAAGTAACACCAACTAGATGGAATTTTACATCTCGGCTTGTAAATACAGTAAAGGAATACAGAGAACAACTGACTGCTTTCTTTGAAAATATCATTTATAATGACTCTGAAGAAAACTGGGATGATGATGTAATTGTGCAGGCTCAAGGATATTTGAATTTTTTCACACAGTTTCTGAATATATTTCTTCTTGAAGTCTATGCTAGAGTGTTCGCACATACAGATGTGCTCTACAATATTCTTCAGACAAAAAGTCTAGACATAGCATACTGCTTGCAAGAGGTATCAAAGTTAAAAAATACTATATCCGAGTTCAGACGTAGTGGGTTTCCGTCCATATGGAGTAATATGGAAAATGAAAATTCTTCAGACAATACAATGGAACCACCATTAAAGCGAAGAAAAGGAGATGATGAATTGAAATACAGGCAGCTGTACTACAGCATACTAGATCGTATGCACATGGAAATTACTGACAGATTTTCTGATTATGGAAAGCTTCAGTTCACACATTTTCTAGATTCTCAAACATTTTCTGCTTATAGAGAAAACTTCCCGAATGAGGCACTAAACAAATTATTTCAGTCCTATAACAGTCACTTTGATCTAGTACGTTTGAAAAATGAATTAAGTGTAATATATTCAGCAAAAGTCTTTGATTTTTCGAACAAACCTATCCATGAAATATTATCTGCCATATATGAAAACCAGCTGAACCAAGTTATTCCTGAAGTCCTTAAATTGGCAACATTAATTGTGACAATACCAGCTACGTCAGCATCGGTAGAAAGAACATTTTCTGCGTTGAAGAGAATAAAATCCTACTGTAGATCAACTCATACACAAGAACGTTTATCCGGCTTGGCAATGATGTCCATTGAAAGTCATTTCTACAGAAACTTCGCAAGCGGCCCAACTGTAATTTCAATGACGAAGTCATCAAAGTATTTTCGTCCCAATCAAGACGTCTGGAATTCACATATAAATAGGTAAGGAATTTTATTATAGGGATTTTAAAATATATTTTGTGTAATAATAGGGTCAGTGGTAGCCCAGACCCTTAAACCAGTATATGCCACTGTCAACAACAATGGAAAAATCATGTATAAAGAAAGAGAAAAGAGAGAATTTCAACATGACTGTAGCTTTAGAATATGGATGAAGAGGATACAGAGGCCGGGATAAGCAAAGATACCGACAAACAGATTAATGCTATATGCCTTACATAACCGTTACAGATCATATTGACTGAAACGTAAAATTGATGATGATGATGATAGTTATAATGATGATGATGATGATAATAATAATAATAATAATAATAATAATAATAATAATAATAATAATAATCTTCTTCTTTCCCGTAGTTTAACCTTTCCCTTTTAGGTTCATTTACACGACTCACGCCACCCGGGCCTTACAGGGCCGCGACCTGTCGGGAGAGAAATTAATCTATGGATCACATACATACACACTTTTTTGACCACACAAGGACATGGAGGGCCTCCCCGGATGAGGGATCAGCTCAATGCCAGGGCCACTTCCGATATAACACAAACATTTAAGACATTACACATCATTCACTCATACATGTGAAAGGATTAAGGGAAGGATCGCCGTCCATGGCCGGACTTTCAAGAGGTACAATCCCGGCATTTACCTGAAAATATCTGAGGAAACCATGGAAAACCTCAGTTAGGATTGCCGTCCCCTGGGATCGAACCCCGGACCTCCCGAATGCAAGGCCAGCCCTCTACCATTCCGCTAGCCCTGTCGGTAATAATAATAATAATAATAATAATAATAATAATAATAATAATAATAATAATAATAATAAAACAGCAGAACATTGAACAAGCTATGCTATCAATAAAATTAAATCTTAGTGGAGGAAGTAATTAATTAAGAGAGATTTTTTTTATTTAGTTATTTAACGAGACTGTATCGACTAATAGGTTATTTAGCGTCTATGAAATTATTTGACTGAATGAGCTCAAGAACTGGTCATAGATTACCTGAAATTCGCCTTACACTTCGGAAAAACCAAAGCAGGTAATCAGTCCACTCACGTCCGAGCACAACTCTTTGACAGCGAGAAAACGCGCTAACCCTAATAAGAGTAATAGGCATAGTTATAAAATCGTTCTCACTTAAAATGACTCTTAGAAGTAAAGCCAAGTAAATGATAGCCTATATTTGGGGAATGTTGGTTATTTGGAAGTTCTGCATGCAGTGTCAGTCGATGTGATGTTTTCGGCCTTTGGAAGTGGAGGTACTGTAGCGGCCTCCCACACTGGATTGATCTGCGATTTACGACACCACCATTCGCGTGAGATGCGCGGAGATATCGAACGTGCCTTCTAGCGGCTCCAAGCTAACAAAACAACGTCACAAAACTGAATTGCAATGTGTATTCATTCCAACGCCAGGCGTTCCTCTTCGTTATTCTAAGAAGTGATTTCTATGAGAATAAATTGACGAAATAAAGCACTTAATTTACATGCGTGCTGAGTTAGTGATTTTTTAAACTGAAGAACCTTTGACTCGATTAGGTCATGATATGGCAGCACTAGAGAAATGGTAGAATGATAGCATAGGAAGCAAAAATTCCTAGGGAAAAAATCTGCGTTTTACCAGTACGTAGAATGTCACCCAGTTTCAGGAATGAAACTACAGTTGATATGATATGATATGATATGATATGATATGATATGATATGATATGATATGATATGATATGATATGATATGATATGATATATTTCTCAAAATCTTCGGTCCTGCTGGCCCTTCACATTTCTGTATTCGGGCCAGCATTCCCTTACTTGCACTATTTACAACTTTAAACAAGACGTATTTTGACACTTGAAGCCTGTTCTTGCTATGTCTTTCATGTTCCTTCACTTTCACTTGACCATCCTTTTACTTTATCCACTACTATTCTATTTCCCTTCTCTTATTCTCAGTTCCCTTAAAAATAATTCCTACCTTCATAACTAACTTAATACTTTAAATAACAATACATATAATTATTTAATATATAACACCTAACCCTTGTTGACTATTTCACTAAAAACTTTAACTATTATTATATTCACTGTCTAAACTCTTCTCAAACAACACATTAGCGCTCGTATCCTAGCAACATTGCTTTCTTTTTATTTATAACACTATTTAACACTGAAAAACGTACAACAGTTCACTTCTATTTATCCATTACCTAGCTGAATCTACTATTATTTCAACCCACTGATGCACCATTTCCTCAGATTATAGACAGGTTTTTCTCCACTATTGCCCCCTCTTTTCGCACTACAGTTGTGTTGGTATTTTCTGACATGGAATACGTCTCTGAAATCTGTTCAATATCAGGTACAATCCTGCAGGTTGGCTGTTAGAAAAGCAATAGCAATTAATTTATAATATTGTTATAATTCAGAAACTTGCCAGCGGATAATAACCATGATATCCCGTTTGAAAGTCCAAAGCCGAAAGTTAAAATCTGAATA